>NC_066872.1:4855724-4971728 GCF_022985175.1 Labeo rohita
CTTTATTTATATGCATCTTAGAAACACAAAATATGTGTCAAACTGACATTTCTACATGTACCTACACATTTGAGACAGGTACTGGTCCATTAGTTCACTGAATTGTGAATGTTGACCATGAAAATACATAGAAAATACATAGAAAATACACTTCAACTTCACAGACTGGCACCAAACAAAATGAAACATCAGACATTTTACATATATATATTTTTTTACATTAAAATTTTCAGTAGGCACTGTAAAAAAAAACAAAAAACAACCCACTTTGGCCCATATTGGGTGAAATGACTCAAAATGTTGCCCGGCTCCCCTTAATTTTGAATAACGACAAAAATGGTGAATTCTACACTAGATTCATTACAGATTAAATCAGCCGAAAATATGACACAGCACATCTTTACTCATCAGTATCATCACTATCACTATCATCAGAGCATCATCACATGTTTCTCTTTCCTCCGTTTCCTGGGAAACATTTGCACATTTTTGGCACCGACATAAATCAGTACAAGACAGTCTTGCAGACATACAGGAACATCTTTCAGTGTCACATTTATCTTGCTTACAACTGCACTGGACCACCTGCAGGACACTTTCGGGGGCAGATTTCTACTCACTGAAAAATGTTGGGTTAAAAATAATCCAACTAGTAACCCAACTATGGGTTGGTATAGCACCTTGCCATCTGTGGGTTATTTTAACCCAATGAATTGGGTTATAAATCTGGAATCTGAGGGTGCAAAAAAATCTAAATATTGAGAAAATCACTTTTAAAGTTGTCCAAATGAAGTTATTAGCAATACATATTACCAATCAGAAATTAAGTTTTGATATATTTATGGTAGGAAATTTACAAAATATCTTCATGGAACATGATCTTTACTTAATATTCTAATGATTTTTGGCATAAAACAAAAATTGATCATTTTGACCCGTACAATGTAATTTTGGCTATTGCTACAAATACACCTGTGATACTTATGACTGGTTTTGTGGTCCAGGGTCACAAATGTGTATCAATTCATATTTATTTACATCAACACATACACAAATAAAACAAACATAACATACAAGCCTTTATCAATAAAACAATAGTATAAAAGTAATAATAATAATAAAACAAAACAAATCTGCTGGCCTTACTGATGATCAGTGACATAAAACGCTTTTACTGATCACTAAACACAGCGTTTGTAATGAAGAGGTGATGTGTTGAAGGAACTCCTGCAATATTAAAGACTGTGCTGCAAACGGGTGCAGAGGAGCTTTGGGTAGTTGATGTCATACATGTAGAAATGTTTGAAACACAGATCCACTGCTTGTAGTAAGGTCTTCTGTTCCACTGCTTCACTGCTGAAAATGCTTAAAACTTGGGAGGAGTTTTTTGGAATTAGTGCAGCAATGCTGGTGTTTAACCTCCTTCATTCACTCCTTCCTCTGTGATAAGATGAAGCAGAAGAAGAAACATTTTACAGATCAACTATTCTTCATAATTGATTTTTTTAAAGAATTCTTTTCTACTCACTAAGCCTGCATTTATTTGATCCAAAATACAGTAAAAGCAGTAATATTGTGAAATATTTGTACTATTTGAAATAACTGCTTTCTATTTGAATACATTTTAAAATGTAATTGTCCAGTGTTTTCAAAGCTGAATTTTCAGCATCATTACTCCAGTTTTCATCGTCTCATGATCCTTCTGAAATAATTCTAATATTCTGATTTGCTGCTCAAAAAACATTTATTATTATTACTGAAAACACCTGAGGAGAATTTTTTTCAGGTTTCTCTGATGAATCGAATGTTCAGAAGAACATCATTATCTGAAATTGATATTTG
This sequence comes from Labeo rohita, assembly GCF_022985175.1. NCBI lineage: Eukaryota > Metazoa > Chordata > Actinopteri > Cypriniformes > Cyprinidae > Labeo > Labeo rohita. The sequence continues at coordinate 4,857,567 of NC_066872.1, forward strand.
AATCTTTTTATTTATCAAAGAATCCTGAAAAAAAAAACTCAACTTTTTTATTGATATTAATTAATTTTAATTAATTAATTTTATTTTTAATTTTAATTGATATTAATAATAATATATAAAAAAAATATTGAGCAACAAATCAGCATACTGGAATGATTTGTGAAAGATCATGTGACACTGAAGACTGGAGTGAAAATTCAGCTTTGATCAAAGAAATAAATGACATTTTAAAATATATTCAAATAGAAAGCAGTTATTTTAAATGCTGTATTTTGGATCAAATAAACGCAGGTTTAGTGAGAAGAGAATTCTTTAAAAACATTTAAAAAAAACAACTTTTGACTGGTAGTGTATATGAATCACTACTAGAAATAGTTTACTTACCTTGAAATGTTCCAGTGAATTGGCATTTGGATGTTTAATGTATGAGATTCACTGTTGTAGATTTTCCTTCTTTGAAGAACCCAATGTCTAAACATAAGAGAAAACTTATCAAACTTAAAAAAAGAGAAATGCCTGTAATTAGAGGCTATTTTAATACATGCATAACAATATTCAATAGAAATAAACCATAAAAACACTTTTAGTGTTATTACAATTAGTGCTTGCTTTCAAACAACTGACGCTTGCCCTGTTTTGAGCAGCAGGCGTCGCCGTTGTGTCATGAACGATTGGAAGCAGTGAATCATTTTGCGAAGCGATTCGTTTAATTGATTCGAATCTTTGAAAAGCTTCATTTCTCCCATCACGTCTTTCTTTTGGGAGAATTGGATTCTTTTCAGACTTTTCTAACAGAGAATTCACCAAATTTGAGCGCATCTCTCTGAGCTGCCGCTGAGCTAACATTATGTACTGAACCGACAAGTTGAATGGTTCAAATCAACACCAATGTCTCATTTAGCAGCGTTGACAACTTTTAAGTTCAGCTTGGAGTGAGATTTTTTTTTTTTTTTCTCGATTCTATGTCTATTTATACGTATATACTGTACATACAAGGGGATAACAATGCAGCTGAATGCCTTTTAGTAGAATAGAATAGTCCTAATAGAACTATTTAGAGAAACAGGTACCTAATGGGTAAAAACAAATGTGGCACAAAATGACTCTATTTAAATTTAAATTTGAGACAGTCAAGAATCAGTAGTGAAAGAGTTACCCAAAAGTGTAATAACATATGAACATGAAACAAAACAATGTGGCGTGAGACAGTCAAGAATCAGTAGTGTAGAGTTCAGTGAATGCATGAACATGTAATGGGCTGTAGGAGTGTTGGATGCGTCAAATAAACAAAGAGAAACGGAAACCAAACCAAATCAAATCCCACGTGGCCAGTTGTGATGCTGCCTTTTAAAAGGCCAGACAGGAACCGGCAACAGGAGTCCTCGACAAAACCCATCCAAACACAATCAGTTAGGAGGAGCAGCAATTCAACCCAAAGACGACAGACACACACATGGGTCACACAATCATGTCATTCATTTCTCTCTAGTGTTTTTGTGCAGAAATAATAAAACACAATGACAAATCAAGTTGAGATCAGATTTTAATTGATGTTTGTATCATGAATATAATCAGTCCCTTACAAGACTGAAATGAACTTCTGACATTATAAAATATGACTTTAATCACAGCATTTCATAAAATATATTATTGTAACTACAGTAAAGCTGTATTCAATTATGGGATCTCTTTAAATAAAAAGAAGCTGTCAGAATATATTTTAAGTTTTTAAGATAATGTGTTTTTTTGGGGAATAATCAGTCACTGATTAGGTCACTTTGCAGTATGACTGCCTGTCCCACAGAGTAACAAAAACAAAAAAAAACAAATACAAATACAAATACAAATGAGAGCATAATATTAACACCCCCACTTGCTCTCACACTGTTACCATTTCAACATAATTATACAAAATTTATACACCGAACATTACCACATCAAATTTCATTAACTTAAGCTTTGTTGCTGGTTTTGTTAGTACATCTGCAACCATATTATCAGTTGGACAGTACTCCAGACTAATCCTACCTTCATTTATTACAGACCTCACAAAATGGTATTTAATGTCCACATGTTTACATCTCTGTCTATTCACAGGATTTTTAGCTAAAGCAATAGCACCCTGATGGTCCTCATAGACCTTAGATTTATACTTCAGACCATCAATGTTTCGTAACAATTGCTCTAGGTATAAGCACTCCTGTACAGTAGCAGCTAACGCCATATATTCAGCCTCACAAGTAGACAGTGCAACAGTAGGCTGTCTTTTGGTCTTCCATGAGACCAATGGACCATTTTTGTTTAGGCTAATGCAGTAACCTGTAGTACTCTGTCTATCAGTTACATCATCTGCCCAATTTGCATCACTGTATGCATGTATCAGGTTCTCACTGGCGCCTTTCCTATAGCATAGTTCTTTGTGTTGCATGCCTTTCAAATATCTTAAAACATGCTTAACAGTATTCCATTGTTCTACAGTTGGCTTAGTAAAATATTGTGACAGTTTACTTACTACAAAACTTAGGTCTGGTCTTGTACATGTTGCAAGGTAAATTAAGCTACCTACTGCCTCCCTGTATTTTCTGACATCACTCATTACCTCATCATCATCAGTGTAGTTTAGTTTTTGTTCACAGGGGGTAGCTCTAGGCTTACAATTTTTCATGTCATATCTTTCAAGTATTTTCTCGACATACCTGTGTTGTGACATTTTAACACCTAAATACCTTGCTCAAAGTCAATAACAAGAAAATGTGTCAACTTCCCCACATCCTTCATTCTAAATTTTGACATGAGCATCTCTTTCACAACGTTAAGCACATTCATATCATTGGCTGCAATAATCAAGTCATCAACCCATATGATTATGAAAACTTTCTCGGTTTCTGTAACCTTTGTGTAAACACAACGATCAGCTGGGTTTTGAACAAACTTAATTTCACATAAATACTCATGCAGCATTCTATTCCAGTTCCTGCCTGACTGTTTCAGTCCATACAGTGATTTTTCCAGTTTATACACCAGTTTTTCATCGTTTTGAGATTTTACCTCGTAACCCTCTGGCTGTTCAATATAAATTTCACATTCTATTTGTGCATGTAAATATGCTGTTTTCACATTCATTTGATGAACAATCAAATTTTCCTGCACAGCTTTTTGAATCACCACTCTGATACTAGTCATACTGGCAGTTGGAGAAAAAGTCTCATCATAGTTCACACCCCTCTCTTGACTGTACCCTTTCGCAACATATCGTGCCTTGTATTTGTCTGTTCCATCACTGTCCTTCTTGATTGCACACTGTGGCCTGTTCCTGTGTGCTCTGTAGAGCAACACCAGGGCTTTTGCCAGATTCTCTAGGATTATTCCTGACCACAAAGTCATCATCATCATCATCAACAATCGGTATTGTATCTGCAAACTTCACTAGCCCGTGTTTCTGTATCTTCTTGTTATCTGGAAAATAGATCATGTATGCTGGACTTGGCATGTATGCATACTTTTTGTCATATCCAATGAAAATACCTTAATCGCATCTTGAGTCTAACTTTCCTTTGTTGCTGTGTTTGTAGGTGTAACGCGCTGACCCAAATTTCTGCATTCTGGAGATGTTAGGTTGTCTGCCTGTTAACATGAAGTAAGCTGTTTGATTTGTACGATTGTTGAAACATCTATTTCTCACTACTGCAGCTGTCTGGACTGCATAGGTCCACAGTGTTTTTGGTAACCCACTTTCTATTAACATACATCTAGCCATGTCAAATAAAGTTCTCCAGTTTCATTCAGCGGTGCCATTCTGGTGTGGAGAGTATGGTGCAGAGGTTTCATGTCTGATACCACTTCTACTTAGTAATGCTTGGTACTCTCTACCTGTGAACTCTGTACCATTGTCAGACCTCATGCATTTAACCTTTCCATATGGAGCCATGTCAGCAAGGAATTTTTCTATGGCGGTCACTGTGTCACTCTTATTTTCAAAAAACATACAAACACCGCACTAGAAAAATCATCCGTGAAAGATAATGCATACCTATGATCGTCTCTGGACATTGGGTCTATAGGTCCTGCCAAATCTGTGTGTACCATTTCTAGAGCTGCTTTGGCTCTTGCATCTGGCGCTCTATTCCTAGTTTGAATAAACTTTCCCTGCATGTAGACTTCACAACGTGGGATAGATTTATCTCCTCCACTCTTAATTTCCATACCATCAACAACATCCTGCAGTTTAATTACATCTTCATAATTGCAATGACCTAATATCTCATGCCAGGTCTGCAAGTCATAACATTTCTTACATTGGTCAACACATTCATTGTCTACTGTGTGTAAATAGTACAGTTTGTTGTGCACGTGTATGGGAAATTTGGTACCGTTTTATGTAGCAGAACATTCTTCCCCTCTCTGAAAATTACTGTTGCTCCGTTGGAGGTGGCTGCTTTCACAGAGAAGATGTCCTGTGGATACAGTGCCCTCCACTAATATTGGCACCCTTGGTAAATATGAGCAAAGGCAGCTATGAAAATAAATCTGCTTTGTTTATCTTTATGATCTTACAATAATTCACAAAATGCTAACCTTTCATTGAAGTAAAACAGTTAAAAGTGGGGGGAAACTTACGTTATGAAATAAATGTTTTTCTCATATGCATACTGAGCACAATTATTGGCACCCTTAGAAATTATAATGAGTAAAATATCTCTTAAGTATATTCCCATTCATATTTGCATTTATTTAGCACACTAGAATGACTAGGAGTATGATACTGTCCAGCCATGACTTCCTGTTTCACAGGATTATAAATATCCTATATTATATATATATATTATATATATGTCCTCCATCAGGACAATGATCCAAATCAAACATCAAAATCAACACAAAAATGTGTCAGTGAGCATAAAATGAAGCTTCTGCAATGGCCGTCCCAGTTGCCTGACCTGAACCCTATAGAAAATGCGTGAGGTGAACTGAAGAGAAGCACCAGCATGGAGCTGGGAAACTAAAGGATCTGAAGAGTTTCTGTATGAAGGAACGGTCTCTGATCTCTTGTCAGGTGTTCTCCAAACTCTTCAGGCATTAAAGAAGAAAACACAGAGCTGTTATCTTGAATAAAGGTTCTTGCAATAATTGGGTGCCAATAATTGTGGTCAACATGAACTACAGAAAAACATTTATTTCATAAAGAAATTTTCCCCCTGCTTTCCATGGTTTTACTTAAATGATAGGTTAGAATATTGTGAATTTTTTGAATGAAAGATTAAAAGGATAAACAATGCAGATTTATTCTTACAGCCACCTTTGCTCATATTTACCAAGGGTGCCAATATTAGTGGAGGGCACTGTATCATAAAACAGCTGCTTCACTGGTGGAAAATCTGCCTTGCCAAAATGTGAATGCTGTTTTTATGGATACAGAGAGCGTTACAACAAACAAGGTATATAATGCAATAATTCAGCTCAAAGATAGGAAAACTGGAGGTTTACATCAAATTACTGCTGAACATCTAAAATTTGTGGTTCTTCTTGCACGGCTTGGTACATCAGGCCTCGTGCCTGTGATTCACTCAACGTTTTGTCTGAAGAGGAATCTGAACGAGTCTTTGGAGGGCTGTTAATACTCCAGGATGAGGATAAACCACTTTGCTCCACTCATTGTCGTAAAACATAGAGCATCTTCAACCCTGTTTCGCCCACCTGTTGCATGAAGCTAGATGAACAAATTCAGAGTAGGTTTTGAGTTGACAAAACCAAGCAAATCCAACTTGGTTTAGATCAGATTCAGAGGGCTCACAACAGTCAATAGGCCTATAAATGATATGTCATCTCAGCGTTTGATTCTGATTATGTGATTAAATCTGGAGCACAGACACCTGAAGTTACACAGAACATGGAGTTTAATTCAGCATCAGTTTAATTCACTTCTCTGCTGAAGATTGAGATATTTTTATTAAACATGTAATTGTGACATTCTGCCTGTGTTTGCTTTTGTCTTCATTCACTTTTAGTTTGTGTTTCCTTTGTAACCGACTACATTCCGTTTTTCCTGCCAGGCGTTAATCACTATAATCATTTATTAGTCTCATTAACTAGTGATCTTCGAGAACAAGACTATGTGTATTTTAAGTCCAGGGTCAGGAATTGTTTTTGTACAGAGCTGGTGTGGTGTACTACATGTTGTATCTTTGATGCTTTTTGTTATTGGATTTCCTGAGTTGTCAGTGTCTGTAAATGCTGAAATACACTACAAAATCTAAACAGGGTGTAAAACACCAGGCATTATACACTTGCCGACTTTTAAGTATTACAGAGGAAAAACTGGGCATCATACACTAAACGACCGAGGATCACACACATACCAGTCTTTAATGTCTTTCCGATCACAAAAAAAACAAACAAACAAAAAAAAAACAGTTCACTCCGGGCAGAATCACAGAATCTGTATGTTAATGTCCCAGATAGCACACGTATGTCTGCAAGATGTCTGCTAAAGATCGCTTGATCTGGAAAGCATCTGCTGTGTACAAACATCTGACAGACGTCATAAACGGCAAGCTCTTATTTCAGTGTTTTTTTTTTTTTTTTTTTTTTGGTCGATATTTCAGCTAACAGTTTTCTTTGTACATTCAGTTTAACAACATTAAGTTGCAGAAACTCCGGACACTGTTCCAAATCCTGCTGTTCCACAGAGCACCACTCCATAAAAATCACATTATATTAGTCCCAAATAATTGTGTCATGGAACAGAAGGAGACAATGAGGTAGCTATCAGGTAAGTGAAGGTTTCTTTATTTAACAGGTTAACTGGAAGCAGAGAGGCAGAAAACAACAGGTGAGCAGGTAAGTCTCAGGTAAGATCAGCCAACTTTAGCTTGCTTGCTAACTGGAAAAGGAACATAAATGAAAATAAAAACTACTTTAATACACCAATATTATAATCACAGTTTACTGACTGTCTCATAGATTGTATACTTTTATCTGTCCTTTTTGTTAGTGGAGTTTTTGCTTCATTTACCTGAATATTAAACATATTATAATAATCTGATTGATACTAGAAAGGATATAAAATATTCCTGATTTATCTAAATATGATACTTGACTTTTATTCATAATTCCTGGCCATCCGGGTACAAGTAGGGCAGCCTGTGCATCTGCTCACTCGTTCTGTTCTTCGGAGCCGAATGCAGCATCTCTGCGTGAGAAGCGGCAACATTCACCTCTTTCGTCGTTGGATCAGCAGCACAGGCAGCGGTCTCTCCCTTCTCATACACAGATAAGTGTTGTGAGAGTTCCCCTGCGTGCGTCGACGGCAATCTTGAAGAGGAATCTTCCTTCTAAGAAGGTATTTCTCTGAAAGAGCTAGCGCGGTGGGATTGTGTGTTGATTAACATATCTTTCCCTCCGTGCCATCCTGGTTGCGGCTTACCTTCCCGTACGATCAAACACGACGGTTGTGTTCAGTCGGGAGTTATGCTCACGTCGGGAGTTATGCTGGCGAGAACATGATCATGGACGCGCTTGCTCGCGAGCCATGTGCTTTTCACGAAGCCGCGGCTCACCCTGACTGCTTCCGCTACGGTCCTTCTATCTCCGGGTACGAGGCCGTTGCTAGGGGCGTCAGTGGCGAGTATTAGGAAGCACGGATGGTTTCGCCGGGTGAAAACCCCGCGAACCTCTCGCTCCTCGCGTCCCGCGGTCGAGCTTTCGGACGAGTTTGTTAGTCTGTCTCAGTACAAATGACTTTCTTATTCGGAGCTTCTAAATGGGCGGAAAAGGTTAGCGGCAGCATCGCTAGGAGGGCGTGTACTGTTTAAAGCTGAAGCTTCAGCTGAGCAAACCTCTGTGGAGCGTTGATTCTCAGTTGGAGGCAGACGCTAATATGGCGGTCATGGAAGGGCTGGTTAATAGACATCTGGGTAACGACCGGTATGCTCGTTTCCAGTGCCTGTTTTCCGAAGGTGCACGAGAGGTTGATGGTATCGCAGAAAGTCCGTTTAAAAAATGGACGCAAGTCCGGAATTTGCACGCAAGTCCTTCACGGTGGTTAAGGAGCAGCTGTGGGTCAGGCTTCGGCCCTGTCCCCCGACTACTCCTGTCTGTCGTCGCCACGGACGGCCCCCTATAGAACTCCTGAGGCCCCGCGACAGCCGGGCCTCTGGCCAGACCCGCCCAACGGTCAAAGTTCTTGTGGGAAGGTGGCAACACCAGCTTGTCAGTAGGCTGGCTAGAACCCTCGTTAGGCTTCTAGCTTGTCCTCAGACAAGCAATGCAGAGCAGGCGGCCTAACTGACCCACCCAGATCCACTCTCGACCCGGGGATGAGAGGTGGATTCGGCACAACGGTTCTGACTGTCTGTCTCCACAGTCAGTCACTGCCGGGTCAGTATATAGGCCCGGTTATCCCGGTGATTTTGCAGCAATAGCCCTCCATTGACGGCTAGGTGCTGAGTCTGCAGACCAGGGTGGTTGGGCACTTACCTGGTTCCTGAGTGTTGGCAAAGACACACCGTGTCCTTGGGGCTTCTTCTCCAAGCACGATGCTCCTTGCCTTATTCAGCGACATCCCCATTCCAGGTACGTCGGGTATAGTTCACTGAGACTGCTAGCTGAGTCCCTACGTGGGTGTGATCCCTCCCTTAGCTTCTCAAGAACTAACTGACTTGGCAACTCAGGTTGCAACTCAGGTTGCAAGGCACCCGCTGAAGTCTATGGCATTCTCTCAATATCGACTCAGAAGGGCGAGAATGCTGTGGTTCTTAAGCAGAAATCGCAGCCCCCCTGGGAAGGGTGCGATAGAGCCTACCCCGGCAGCCAAAATGAGGGTAGGGGTTCTAGCCCCTACTTCATTGTACTAGGATGGGTGGTCAACGCATGCCAATCTGAAACAAGAGTTTTTGAATCGGGCCCCCTTCAGGCACCCATTCAAATGTTAGCCCTGGATATAGGGCTAGCATAGCTCTTGTGTGGTCAGGGTTAAGATTGGTCGGGGGCATTGGACCTGAAGGACGCGTACTGTCATGCCTTTCCCTCCAAGACTCTGTCTTCAAGGGCGGGCTCATCAGTACAAGGTTCCCCCTGCAGCCTATCCCTATCGTCCCGCACCTTTACGAAGGTCAGGGGACTGCCCTCGCCCCCCTGGCGAAGGGTGCGATAGAGGCTGTCCCCTCAGCCGAGATGAAGAAGGGGTTCTACAGCCCCTACTTCATTGTACCCAAGAAAGGTGGCGGTCTCAGACCAATCTTGGATCTGAGGGTCTTGAATCGGGCCCTGCTCAAGCTCCCGTTCAGGATGTTAACCCTCAAGCACATTCTCACGTGTGTCAGAGTTCAAGATTGGTTTGTGGCCATAGACCTGAAGGACGCGGGTTGCCTTTTTCTCCATATAGACTCGGTCACTGTTCTACGCGTTTGCCTAGGACTGTGTACAGTCAGTGCTGTTGTGCGTGGGTGCACTCCGGGTTCACCACAGCGGTCTCCTTCATGTACCAGGGCTCCTGGGACATATGGCAGCTTCAGCCACAGTTACGCCGCTGACCTGATCCATATGAAACCGCTGTAGCACTGACTTCATACCGAGTCCCGAGATGGACGCAGCACTAAGCTCACATCGTGTGTACGTCACACTTTGTGTTGCAAACCTTCAGCCCTTGGGGACAAGCTAGTCCTGCGGGCAGGTTGCCCCTGGGACAGGTGTCTAGACGCACTGTGTCGCAACAGTTGCTTCCAAGTCAAGCTGGGGTGCCGTGTGCAACGGGTATGCAGCCTCAGGGTTCGGTTGGGCCCTCGGCTGCTTGGGCATTCTATCGCCTGGAGTTGTTGACAATACTTGGGCCCTGAAGGGATTCGGCCTCGGTCATGACAAACGTGTGTTGGTCGGCGCTGACAACACAGTGACTGTGGCATACACTAGGATGGTGTACGCTACTTTCACATATCACAACTCACCCACCATCTCTTGCCCTGGAGCCTCAGGCTGTGGTGCGCCACTCACTGTCCAGGTGACAGGTTCGCCCCGAGGTGAGTGGGGGGCTCCACCCTCAGACGGTCCGGCTGTTTTAGAGTCGATTCGGCCAGGCACAGGGGTTCTGTGTCTCACCGGAATCCACTCATTGCAGTAGGGTATACGGCCTGACCAAGGACTCCCTCGGTTCAGGTCCGTTAATACTCAGCAGACCGTACGGCTTACTCCCCAGTAAGCCTTGTTGCACAGACACGGTGCAATGTCAGGAAGGTTTCGAAATGGATTCTCTTGGTAGCTCGGTGTGGCCCAACGGAACTTGGTTCTCGGAGCGCGTGCTCCTACCATCATTGCCTTCCTGACACACCCCCCTGAGAAGGAACCTCCTTCCTCAGGGGAGGGGCACAATCTGGCACCTGCGCCCAGATTTCTGGAGCTTCTTCTTTGGTCCCTAAATGCGACCAGGAAGCCTCCAGAAACCTTCCACCCACAGTGGGAAGCACCCTATACAGGATTGAGCCAGACGGTGGCATGCCCTGGGGTTGGCGCAGAGGTTCTTCCTAAGGGTAGAACCCACGGAGTTGCAGCATCAAATCTGTGCTATCCCTCCTCCAAGGAGGCCTGAATAGGCACCTTTCTGCTTCTACATCAGGGTCCGTGTACAGCCACCATGACTTGGTAGAAGGCAGATCGGTGGGGCACGCTTGGTAACACCACATCCCCTCTTGGTCTATCTGTGGTCCTCGGGCTTACAGTAAGATCCGTTGAGCCCTCAGCTGGGTGATTCGGTGCCCTCTCTGTGAGACGGCCCCCCCCCCCGGTGGTGCTCACCCCTGTTAAGAGTGGGAAACCTTCAAGCCCTCTCCATCAACGTTCGTGCCTGGAATTCGGGCCGGTGAACTCTCACGTTGTCCTGGGAACCTGGCCTGGATACATGCCCGTGGTAACCACCACTCCCTCTGAGCAGGTGGTAACCCTGCAAGCTATTCCTTACCAAGGGAATACCCCAACCTGATCCTATCATGCCCGGTCCGTGTCCCACGCATTACCTGGAACGTTCTCAGCACTTCAGACGTCCTGGTCAGCTCTTGTCTGTTATGGGGCACAGCGGAAGGGGAAGGCTGTCTCCAAACCAGGATCTTCCAAAAAAAAAAAAAAAATGTGGATGCGATCTGTACGGCCTACCAGGCCGGAGGCTTACCTTGCAGCCTCATTAACAGACATCTTCAAGAGCTACAGGTTGGGCTACACCTATATACTTGCCAGTTTGCGCATGGAACCAGTGTCAGCTAGAGTTCAATCGCAAGCTCTGGTTGGGTGTAGAGCTTGCTTAAGTGCTTCCCCTAAAATGGTGATTACGCTTCTAAGTTCAGTAGGTTTCCTGACGCGAACCCTGGACACCTTCTCCATCACTTGGCACTTCTGGACGTGGCGGAGTTCGGCGGAGGAACTCGCTGCAAAATCCCAACACAAGGTATGGTTACTTTACTAACTCTTGGTCGGATTTGTGCCCCGTATGTAGTGGCTCCTTATGTGGCCCCATATGTGTAATTCCACCTATAACTCTCTATGGTGCGGTGTTTCCCCTAATGACAGGTTTGTCTCTAGGATCTGAATTTGGTAGTCTCCCCTAGCGTGAGACCCACATCAGGTCCCATATCTAATGATATTCACTTTATACCCCCCCCCCTCCGGGCAGGTTGTGAGCTCCGTAGTGCCTTTTTTCCTTCGGGAAATAGTCACTTCCCCAACGTCCGCCAAGACACTCAGCCGCTCCACTGAGGCAGGCCCGGCTGCAGGACACTGCTGTAACAGGTCAGTTCTTGGACGTTGGAAGGTCACGAAGAGGTGAGTCGCACTTATGTTAACACGCTGGCCTGTTACTATCTGCGCCCGGTCACTCGTGACGCGGCCAGACTTGTGGCGTGATTTGACGGGGACCCCTAGTGTCGTACACTACTCGACACAACTCGGAGTGTACGACAGATAGGGAACGTCTCGGTTACGTATGGTAACCCTCATTCCCTGATGGAGGGAACGGAGACGTTGTGTCTCCCATGCCACAACTCTGGACCGCCTCTGAGTGAGTTGAGACGCTCGGCTCCTCAGATCAGAACGAGTGAGCAGATGCACAGGCTGCCCTACTTGTACCCGGATGGCCGGGGCGTGGCCAGCTGTGAAATCTGCACACCCAATTTCATTGGCCTGTTTTCTATACTGTCAGAGGTGTTTGGGCTCCCAAGAGCGACCCCTAGTGTCGTACACTACTCGACACAACGTCTCCGTTCCCTCCATCAGGGAACGAGGGTTACCATACGTAACCGAGACGTTTTTGTTCCAGCCCACAGAGTCTGTTGTTATTTTTATTTGGCCAATTTTGCAGTAACAATTTTATCACTGTCATCAAATGCAAATTCTTTTGTTTTTCCATTTGCATAATCAACAACTGTAAATACTTGGCTGAAAGTCACCTGGAGAAAACCACAAACCATACATATTTTATTCAAGTCTCAGAAAGACAAATTTTGTGAAAGATGCATAATAATACACAATCTTTCACGATAACAATATGGGACCCTGGACCACAAAACTAGTCTTAAATAGTACAGGTATATTTGTAGCAATAGACAAAAACACACTGTGTGGCTCACAGTTATTGATTTTTCTTTTAGGCCAAAAATCATTAGGATAAAAATTATGTTTCATGTATACATTTTGTAAAATTTCTACTGTAAATATATCAAAACTTTATTTTTGATTAATAATATGCATAGCTAAGAACTTCATTTGGACAAGTTTAAAGGCGATTTTCTCCATTTTGACTTTTTTTGCATCCTCAGATCATTCATACACGAACTATTCAAATGTGTAATAATGTACATATACGGAGAGTTTATCATGTTCTGACTGCTATTTATAAGATCATAAGGTTTGCAACTGTCAAATGAGACGATCAGAGATTTCTGCATTATGGACTCAATGTATTTTTTTTTAATTTTTAAAACATTATTTAACTATCTGCACAATTCAATATAATTTAATCATGGTAGGTTTGCATTTATTAAAAGATTGGTTTGCATTTCCCTGTGTGTTTTTATTAATATTTAGGCTGTTTCGTACAAAACTGTTCTGTTTTGTGTGTTACATGGCATAAATCATTATCTGTCTAAGTAATTTGTACATTTACATAACTGGTAAGGGAAAGATGATATTGTGTCGCTGTGTGTTCACATCATGAGTTTAACTTTCATTTTGTAAACAGCAGTGAGTAACTTGTTAGTGTATTTCATTCATTCACCGACACAAACATACGTCAGTTTCAAATTCCACTGGCTCAGTTTTCACATATAGTATAATAATAATAGCAGTGTAGATCTTATTTGCATTTTAAGTGATATTATAAATCCTGTACACATATATAGAGGGTAATATTTTGATTTCTCCAGCTCTCTACACGGGCGTTTAGCAAAACCGCAAGCATCTACGCACACACACACTAGACCGGAAATATGAGATGGCAGAGATGTGCAACTAGATGACCTGCGTACCTAGAAGTTTCTTCCTTCCTGTAATTTGGATGATCGTTGGTGTTTTGATGTTCAGAGTGTTAGTACATGACCCGAAAGTAAGTTTCCTTCTATTTCTTTATATTTTCAACTATGTTTTAAGTGTATTATTTTACTTTGTACGTTTGTATGGGTGAGCACAGACATGTAATGATATATGTGTGATCTCATGAGAGGATGTTAAATTATGATGCGCTAAATTATGATAGATTATGCAAATACCAAGTTACACATTACGGTTTACATTGTAACCGATCAGTAATCTGTCAACTTTGATGCTGCATACAGATTAACCAGTATTATTGCCCTTTGATTATGTTTTTTGGTAAATTACTTAAGTTAGTAATATCTGTTACTACTAAGTCATTTTGTATGATTAGACCAATAGTTACATAATCTTCAATTGCTCATCCTCTGTGTATTTAGAGCTTTAACTGTTATTTAGAGAGGAATGTTAGTATTCTTGACTAGGAAGTGACGGACTCATTTGTGAATATGTGCCTATTTATTTTATACTCATGTTATGTTTTGTTATTTTAGGCTAACATTCAATACATTTCGGGAAAAAAGCTCCAGTCTCCTCGTACTTGGTGTCCTGACCGATACCTCAGCAGTGTTTACTGATATATAGTTAGAGCCAGAGTCTAGCAGTGTCATTTCCTCTCCAACATCTGGGACTGACACTTGACTTCCAACATTGAAAGTGTATTCACAAACTTGTAAAGCAACTTCTAAGTAAGTTCAGCAGCCTTTCCTGAGAATGAAACTTTCATTTTAACTGACTGAATAACAAAGCGAATGAGAGTTTAGATTTTCTTTCTTCTTGTTCTCAAATCTCTTCTCTTCCTCTTTCTCTTCCTCGTTTCAGAGCTGCTGTTCAACACGACAGTTCAGAGGAAGAAAAAGACAGATGTACAAACACTGAGGTGAGAGCTTCATCTTTCTCCAGTTGTTTTTTAGGTGTGTATGTTGTCTTATGATGTGTCATTGGTCACTTTGTGTTTCTGAGACTAATGCTGTGCTGAAGTCATTTTGATGATTTAATTTAAATCTCTTTATATTGTGATCAAACAGATGATCAAGTGTGTCTTTGTAAATAACAGAAAGCTGCATATTCTGATATTGTTTTTACTGTGTTTATTAGTGTGTCTGTGATTCTCAAACAGTCTTTCTTATCATGTGCTCTTTACTCTTTGAGAGAGAAACTATCACTCAACAGTTTTGTGTCATCTGCAGACAGTTTTGATCTAATACTGTGTCTTTATGATGAACTCAGACTCATTCAATAAAAATCAAGAGCAGCATTTCTACTTCATTAACATGGTTTTACTTGATTTTACTGTTTATTGTTAAACATAATGGAGTTACAGAAATACAAATAACTTTGTAAAAATTAAAGTGTTTACAAATACAGTTTGTTCACTTTTGAATGTTGATCTGTGAGATTGGAAAAGTATAATAGCTTTGTATCATAATAATGATTTAAAATGCTAAAAACTGAATGTGCTGAAAGACAGACATAAAGACATAAAGCGGACATCAGAAACATAAAGCAGCTGTAGACAGAGTTTCAGCACAGAGTCAAGCTGGTCTGTACAAGCAGTTGTTTTCCTGAAAAGGTCCTGGTTTAACTGTTTCTGAAGACAAACTTATTTCTGCAGTGGTTTAATTATTACAGCAGATCATTTCTCTTCCCCTACAAATAAATAGAAATGTCAAAAGCAGTAATAAAATATTCATGGATCATTTGACTGCTAGAAATGATCTCAAACACAGGAACACAAAGCAGAGCTTATGATTATCCTGAGTCCAGTGTTGTCACCATACTGGACCTTCTGAATTCAGTACTATAACTTAAAAATATACATATTTAGTACCATTTCCAGTACCATGGGGGGAAAATCCCCACAGTATTAAATGCATAAAATCTGAACTCCAATTAAGCTGTACATATTTACATTGTCTGTACAAGTTAAATGTTTGTAAAAGTCAATCTGGTGCACTTTTTAGTGTCTCAGTCCACACTACATTCACTGTGGTGAATGTGCCAAACCTGATTAATAATTAAATACATTTTTGTAATGCAATGAACTGTATATTTGTCGCCTAAACCTATATTCTTCAAGTAGCATTAGCTTATGAACGTGCCATATTTTACATGTAAATGTGCCTTGTTTTTTTCTCACAGCAGTGTTTGAGTTTTCTTGAGTCCGTAAATGTGTTTAATTATATAAATAAAAAATTAATGAAACAAAATATTTTTTATCATTGGTTTTCATACTGGTGTATAAGGATGACACTGTTAGTACATGTTAATTCATGTTGTAGTTAATGATTTGTAAGTGCATTATTTTGTCATGACTTTACATGAGGGAGCACATCATAGTTATTTCACTGTGATTAAATTAAGCTCATGATTTATTATAAACTTACTTTTATTATTGTAATTATTATTGTATTTAGTATTTTCAACATTTGAAAAAGAGGGTCAGTGAAAATAATGACAAACTAATCTTGCGTCTTCGAGTAATGTTTATTATAAAGCTGCAGATGTCAGTAGTTTAAATTATGTCAATATTAAATTATTTACATTTATTTGAAAGTCAAAATATACTCATAAACAGTGACAGTAAAACATTTTAGGCAAAATATTAAGAAATGTGCATTGAGCACAAGTAAATACATTTGAATTATAATTTTTAGTAGTAAGTCATCAGCAATATGTTAGTTAATGAAATAAATGTATTTTAAATTTATTCCATCATAAAATTCTTATTTCAACCAGGTAATTCAGGTTGGTAACCCTGACTTACACACTACCCACTGTTAGCATATTGTAAGGGAAACAGGTCAGGTTTAGTTCAGTGGGAATTAATTATAAATTTTGACTGAATCACTGTTTTATAGCTGATCACTGAATCTACCAGCAATTCATCGAACAGGTTGTACAACATCAGCTCTGCCACTGATATTAATATCCAAAGTATAGTAAAAAACACTATTTATTTGTATAGGAGCCATGTAAACATTCGTATGTGATGTCATGTGACCATGGAAAAATGTACGAGTGTCATTAATTATGTAAGAATTAAAGCACCTCTTGTGGGAAGGGGTTGGTAGGAAGGAAGGGGTTGAGCGTGGGAGCACAAATTTGTTTGTTGACTGTAAATTCATCGAGATATTTGCCTTGATTCAAAAATAATCTTTAAATGCTGCAAGAAATCCTTCAGTGTTTTTTTTTTTTTTGTCATCGAATACATTTTAAGATGCCAATGTAATAGATGATTGACGCATCACAAGTTATTCCCACACTCAGCTCCTGCTGCTTTGGTTGGTTTTTAGCCGCTACAATTTAGTCAACAAACAAATCTGAGTCAACTTTAGATTGTACAACGAGGCCCGCACGGATGACTGGAATTAAGCAAGAGCACGTTGACTTTGTATGGATCTGCACTCACTTGTTCTAATGAGAAGGATTGCGTGCTTGAATTTTTGGAACAACGGTATCGATGATTTTGGATGTATTTGATGACATCGAACCGGTAGGACATTGGTTGTAATATTTTCTTTGGTGGTGTTTGCAGATTGTTTGAAATGGCTTGGCGGTTTCTTTTTTGTTTGTTGTTGACGCAGTACTGTTGGTTTGTTTGAGCCGTTGTTTGGGCTTTCATTAAAGTGTTTGAGACAAGGAGTGTCTTTGATGATGTGCTTTGTTACAAAAAGTGTTTGTTTGTTTTGAATTGTGCTCTGGAGTTTTGGGTAGTGCTTGCATGTTTTGAACAGACGTCCTGAAACGCACATGTGGTAATCATGAATGAACGTGAATCATTCATGGATGTTCAGGATGTTGAACCTGGACAGGACAAATGTAAAAGAAAAGTTTTGGCTAATAAAATTGAGCAACTACAGAAGGAACGAAAACGAAACGTGTAAGTGGTTCAAAGTTCTATACCAGCCATCAAAGAACTCATGCAAAGAAATGAGAACGTTTCAGCTGTTCGTTCTGAACTTAAAAGCTTGAAGCAGGTTCAGTAAGCCAAATCCATTGTTAATGAAACAGCTCTCACCTGATGGATTGTGTAAATAGTCAGCCATTCAATATTCTCTGAAGTCTTCCTGACTAACTCAGTCAGGTCCGGTCACTTGGAACTTGATAAGAATTCTTTCAAGTTCAGATAATAGGTTATAATAAATAAATATATATGTTATAAGAAAAGTTTAAACGAATCACCATCAGAAATGGCTTTGGTTTAATAAAACAAAAACTCATAAGCAATAAATTTAAAATAACAGCGAGAAAGTCTTCACCCAAGGTGTGGCAAGGACGAAGATCAAAACCCTGCATTTTAAAGTCTGCTGTAAGCACCACAATGTGTCCTCCTTGCATTTCCTCTATAAGCCACGTACCTAATACATCTTCTGTATGGTGGCCCCCGGTTACCGTAGTAACACCTAAACACATGATAAGTGTGGCTTCACACTTGCTCAGATGTTGCAAGTGTCATAAGTTCAACCTGGAAAATTCCAACAATGAAGTTCAGACCATACTAATATACTATCTTAAATTGCAATCAAGCACACCCAATCTTATCTTAGTTTAACACTTGTGGTAGCTTAAGCAAAAATGCACTTGTCTATATTGCAATATCTTGCCTCTGTGCTTAAATGCAACAAAGCTTTATAGCTAATAAATTAACATACAAGCAATCATCTTTTTAGGAGGTCCATCTGCAAACACGTTTGCTAATGCATCTCCTTTACAGCATACACATAACAACATTTGACTTGAGCTGCTCTCACCTCTTACATACGCTTCACATTTTTATAACCCTTGGAGGTGAGAACAGCGGTTTGAATTCTTAATGTTTCCACATCCTCCATAACAGAATTTAATTCAGAATAAAAATTGTGCAAAATTACATTGTTCTTTTACATTTGTTTCATTATAATAGTTATATCGCATTCAGTTTTTTCTAGTTATTGCGTCAGCAGAGTAGGCGTGGCTATCAGAGAGTCTTGTGAGTTCAGAGAGATTAATAAGAAATCAGATGCAGCAATGGTGGAAAGACGAAGAATATGTCCAATGGCTGTTATAAATGATCAAAGTCAGTTTGATTTCGAGCTAGGGACCGGTCATAATCATACAGATTATAAACAGACGGAAGTTTTCCACGCGGATGGTCGACTGATGCTGTGAGATTGGTTCAGATTTCGTTGGGATTACCCATTGAGTTTTCGTGTGCGTCATTAACGATCGTAAGTGCTATTTATTTGTTGTTCACTTTAATATTGTGACCTGATATATCTTCAGATGTATTGTTGATGTATTTCTTCAATTATGAAAGAAATGTTAGATGTCCATTTAAAAGTAGACATATCAGGCTTTCTATAGATATATCGCTCATGTCTCTGGAGTATTCACTGAGTTTTAGTTCAGTTTAGTGACGCATTTCTTAATGACGATCACAGAGAACAACACGGCAGACTGCATACCCTGTTTGTTTGCTTTATTTCACAAAACCACAGAGTGTTGTTGTTACTATGAGTGTACACAAATCAAAGTGAATTCCTTACAGATTCCATTGATGTATTGCTCTTATCTGTACGATCAAAAATGTAATTGAAGTTCATTTTGGCGTTATCAGAAAAACAGCCACAAACCAAATTCAGACACTTAATGTTGATGCAAAATCATTTGCTCCCAGAGTTGAAACTCAACAAATAGTTTCTTCAGATCCAAAGGTAAACAAGGGGAATATTTCTCAAACCATTTATCCTCAAACAATTTCAACATCAAGTCAGCAAGGTAATGTAAATGTAAGTGCCCAATTCGCAAATAGTTCCAGTGCTGGTTCTGGAAATATTGATCAAGTTCTCCAAATTATGGACAAACAAAATTAAATTATGTCTTTACTGGTACAACAACAGTGTTTGTTATCTCTGCCTAGAAGGGAAATTCAAGTGTTTGATGGCAACCCTTTGCAATTTCACTCCTTTATGAAATCTTTTGAAAGTCATGTGGAGAGGAAAACTGATCTCCAGTGATCGCTTATACTTTCTTGAACGGTATACCGGGGTCATCCAAGAGAGCTCATAAAGAGTTGCCAACATATGCCTGCTGATCATGGGTATTTAAGGGCCAAAGCTTTACTTCAAGAGCATTTTGGCGACCAGTATAAAGCTCTCTCGTGGCCAAACATCAAAAGTGAAGATCTCAGAAAATAATGACTGATCCAGTTTTTGGAAACATCCAGGATGTCCCAACATTAACAGAAAGTAAATCTGTGAACAAAGGCACGTCTCAGTTATATCTTAAACCCAGAAGAAGCAGTTTTGCTACGACTGTCACAGCAATGGAAAGGAAATCAGAAATTGGAACCAACAGAAAAGAGCCCATTTCACTCAGCAACAAGAGTTGCTTGTTTTGCAAATGTGGACAAACTTTGGAATTGTGCCCTCTATTGGAAAAGAGGAGTCATGGTGAAAAGATATTGTTCTTAAAAGAGAATGGCATTTGTTTTGGCTGCATGTGTACAGGACACATTAGTAAAGATTGTAGAAATCGTCTTTCATGCAAAGTGTGTAATCGTAAAAAACATCCTAGTATTCTTCACATCTATTCAAGAGAAAATCTGACTGATTCAAAGCAAGACACTGTAATGGGCAGTGCTCCGGAATCTGTGGAGTCTAGTGGATTTATTGAGGCTGGTGAATATAAAAAAAGTAAACTTTCTATAGTTCCTGTGCAGGTGAAATCTAAAAAAGGAAATAAGACTGTGATTACTTATGCTTTTTTGGACCAAGGTAGCACAGTAGTGTTTTGTACGTCTGGACTGATCAATAGACTTGGTCTTCTAAATAAAGTTTAATTTACAAAAACCACTGGACTTACAAACATACTTAAAAACACAAGACGTTTCAGTGTTCATCCAAACACCTTCATCAGTTGTTTGGTGCACAGGAAGTAACTCTGGCAATTTATAGACACAAAGAAGTCACATGATCTAAACCACATGACAGATGTTAGTCCAATTGTGTGCCAGAGAAGATGTTGCTCCAGCAGCTTAAACTGGTGTCCCCCCGCCCCCGCCTATTAGGGGGAGCCAGTTGGTTTATCTGTAAAGCGCCGGGGTAATGTTCTCAAAACAGCATTGTATGCTGAGGACAGATGATGTCTCAGTCCCCCACCTCTGTTTAAAGAAGGTCGCTCTACTTTCACATAGATGGCCTCCTTGACGCCTCTCTCAAACCATCCATCCTCTCTGTCCAAAATGTAAACATCTTGATCCTTAAAACTATGTTGCTCTTTTTGTAGGTGGGTGAAGACAGCTGATTCTTGTCCCGAAGAATTCCCCCTCCTATGTTGAGACATACGTTTACTAAGCATCTGTTTTGTCTCCCCAATATAAAGATCTTTGCACTCCTCTGTGCATTTTACTGCATATACCAAGTTACACTTCTGATGTTTGGGAACCTGGTCCTTTGGGTGGACCAACATCTGTCTCAAAGTATTTTTAGGTTTAAAATACACCGGGATGTTGTGCTTAGAAAAAACCCTCCGGAACTTCTCTGACAACCCGGCCACGTATGGGATAACGACGTGACTTCTTCTAGGTCTCTTAATCTTAATGTTTCCTGATTTTGGGTCATTTGGTTTATTCTTTTGTGCTTTGATGAAAGCCCATTTCGGGTAGTGACATTGTTTCAATGCTTTTTCTATATGTTTCTGTTCTTTAATCCTTGCCTCCTGGTTGGTGGGTATGGTCCCCGCTCTATGTTGTAAAGTGCGGATTACTCCCAATTTGTGCTCCAGAGGATGGTGAGAATCGAACATCAGGTACTGGTCGGTGTGGGTGGGCTTTCGATAAACCTCCACTTGCAGGTCTCCTTCATTCTCTAGGTACATACCACAATCTAGAAATGGGAGTTGCTTTTCCCTCATCTCCTCTTTAGTGAACTTAATATAATCATCTACAGAATTGATGTGGTCAGTGAAGGGGCCAATTTCATTAATCTTGATCTTCACCCATGTGTCGTCCACATACCTAAACCAGTGAGTCGGAAGGGTTCCACTGTACGTCTCCAATGCCTTCTTCTCTACTTCTTCCATATAGAGGTTGGCCACAATAGGAGACACAGGGGAGCCCATAGCACAACCATGTTTCTGTCTATAAAAGACATCTTTATATTTAAAGTAGGTGGTATTCAAACATAGCTCCAACAAAGTGCTCACCTGGTCTGGGTTGAGCTGTGTTCTCTGCCTTAACATGGGGTCATGGCTCAGACGACTCCTGACTGTCTCAACCGCCAATACTGTTGGCACACACGTGAACAAGGATATCACATCGTAAGACACCATGGTTTCATCACCCTGCAATGACAATCCCCTGATTTTGTCCACAAAATCCATAGAATTATTTACGTGGTGTGGAGTGTTACCAACCAGTGGGGCTAATACAGTAGCCAGGTATTTTGCGATGTTATATGTAACTGAATTTATGCTACTAACAATTGGTCTGAGGGGATAATTGTCCTTATGTACCTTTGGTAAACCATACAAACAAGGTGTGGTGTCTCCTGGGTACAAGCGATAGTATAACTTGCGGTCTATCACTCCTTGTTTTTCTAATAGCTGTAAACACTTAATCACTTGTTTCTTGTATTTGCTGGTAGGATCTCTGTTAAGAATTTCATATGTGTTGTAATCGCTCAACAGGGCAGTTACCCTGGAGTGATAGTCGTCTGCATTCAACACCACTGTACATCTCCCCTTATCCGCTGGCAAGATAGTAACGTTAATATCCTTACTTAGCGATGTCAGGGCCCTTTTCTCCTGTTCACTAAGATTGGGTGGTGGGGGTTTGGCTTTTAGAAGAGACATGGAAACCTGAGCACGGAGCTGTTCCGCCTCCTCCTCCGGGATATTATTGTTCCGGATAGCTGATTCAGTTGCAGTGATCATATCTATCACTGGGATGTGATCAGGTGTTACTGCAAAGTTCAGACCTTTGGCCAAAACCTCCATCTCTGGCCCCGTGAGCTCTCTATCAGACAGGTTTTTCACCCATTTGTCGGAACTCGCTCTCACATCTTCCTCAGGTGAAGTATTCTGTTGAATGCCATGAATATATGAGCATAAAGAGTCAAACTTCTTAATTTGTCTTTCCTTGCTCTTGGTGTGTTGAGCCAACTGTGCATGCTGTACAAAATCAGTCACTTTGTATAAAATCTCTTCTGGTAATTGGGTGGCCAACTTCTGATGTAACAGTTTGTTTTCTTGCTTCAAGACCTCCAAAGTAAAATGAACCTGTCGTATCCTTTCATTTAGTAGCTGTTTTTGAGCTCTATGTAAAATATCTGTTGCTTTGTGACCTTTAAGAGATGATCTGAGACGCAAGCTTTTAGGTGTAATTCCATAACGCCGACATCTTAGGTGAAAGCGCACATGGTTCCTGTAGTCCGCCACTTTCCTTGCCGTTTTCTCATACTCCCGTAGCACCTTTAGGCTGTCCTCGCCAAATTGCTCTGCAATATGTCTGTGAAGATTCATTCATCCAGGTAGAAGTTTCTTCTAAATAAAGTTTAATTTACAAAAACCACTGGACTTACAAACATACTTAAAAACACAAGACGTTTCAGTGTTCATCCAAACACCTTCATCAGTTCAGCAGCTTAAACTGGTGTCCCCCCGCCCCCGCCTATTAGGGGGAGCCAGTTGGTTTATCTGTAAAGCGCCGGGGTAATGTTCTCAAAACAGCATTGTTTAAGCCAGTTTAAGCTGCTGGAGCAACATCTTCTCTGGCACACAATTGGACTAACATCTGTCATGTGGTTTAGATCATGTGACTTCTTTGTGTCTATAAATTGCCAGAGTTACTTCCTGTGCACCAAACAACTGATGAAGGTGTTTGGATGAACACTGAAACGTCTTGTGTTTTTAAGTATGTTTGTAAGTCCAGTGGTTTTTGTAAATTAAACTTTATTTAGAAGAAACTTCTACCTGGATGAATGAATCTTCACAGACAATAGACTTGGTCTTTCAGGTAAAAGGACTAATATTCTCTTGCGTACTGTGGGTCAGGAGAAAGTTATAACCGCCCATGTTGTTTCGGGGTTAGAGGTTGCTGCTCTGAATGAAGAAGACTTTTGGGAGTTACCTGATGCCTATACACAAGAGACTTAATCATTATGCCTGTGCATAATGGAAACATCCCAAGGCAAAAGGATCTGCAAGGATGGCCACATTTTGTAACTTGAGAATTTACCTGACATTGACTCTGATATCGAACTGCTTACAGGAATAAATGCTGCAAAGGTTATGGATTCTATGTATCTGCTTCTATGTATCATGATGTTACAATCAACAGGATTTCAGTTTCAGACTTGGGAGAGCTTTGGCAACAGCAATTTGAAGTTGATTTTGCTGAATGTAGCAAAAATGAACAAGTTGAGTTTTCAAGAGAAGATCACAAGTTCATTGAGATCGTAACAGATTCATTAAAGTTGGACGAGGGTCATTATTCTGTTGGCTTATCTTTGAGGAATAAAGATGTTCACATGTCGAACAGCAAGATGATTGCAGAACAGCATGCTCTGAACCGAAATAAAAGATTGAAAAAGGATGCTTCACTTTATTCCGAATATTCTGTTTTCATGAAAGACCATATTTCTAAAGGGTATGCAGAGAGAGTGCCAGCTGAAGACCTAGGATGTAGTGATGGTAAAATATGGTATATGCCCCATCATGGGGTTTACCACCCCCGGAAAGCTCTGTGTTGTTTTCTATTGTGAAGCTACATTCCAAGGGATGTCTGTGAATAGCCGGCTACTACAGGGTCCAGACCTCACAAGTTCACTAATTGGAGTGATAACTAGATTTAGGAAAGAGCGAGTTGTGATCATGGCAGATATCGAAGCCATGTTTCATCAAGTGTGGGTGCCAAAAGATGATGCAGTCTTGCTAAGATTTCTTTGGTGGCCTGATGGTGACCTTACTCAAGATATGGTGGAATATCGTATGGTCATTCACCTCTTTGGAGCCACTTTGTCACCTAGTTGTGCAAATTTTTCCCTCAGAAGCTGTGCTGAAGATAATGACAAAGACTTCAGCAAGAAAGTAACTGGTACCATGTTGTATTACTTTTATGTTGATGACTGTCTTGTCTCCGTACAAGACCTACTTTCCGTAGAGAGAGTTCTGGGAGTACAATGGTGTATACAATCTGATGCCTTCAAGTTCAAAATCATGTTGCAGCAGAGGCCGTTAACGAGAAAGGGGATCCTTGCTGCTTTGAGTTCTGTTTATGATTCCTTGGGAATTCTGTCTTCAGTGACCTTGTGTGCAAAAAGGTTTTACAAGTTTTGTGCAGGAAGAAACTTGGCTGGGATGATATGATTCCTGCTTTAGATGCTCAGGAGTCCATCAACTGGTTCGATGGATTGCGTGAGTTGGAAAATTTCAAGATCAATAGATGATTCAAACCTGTGGGTTTCGGAGAGGTGAACACAGCACAGTTACACCACTTTACTGATGCAAGCGAAGATGGTTATGAAGTAGTTACTTATCTGCTTTTGCATGATATTAACTCGCAAGTGCATGTTGCTTTCGTAATGGGGAAAGCTAGAGAAGCTCCTTTGAAGCCAATGTCTATCCCTCGAATGGAACTCACTGCTGCAACGTTGGCAAGTCAAATGGATTCATTGTGGAGAACAGAATTGTGTATGTGCCTTCAAGACTTTGTTTTCTGGATGGAGTATTTACCTCTATTGCAGGAGTGACAGAAGTGGTCAACTGCAGCCCGCAACTTTATTCCAAGAGGTATTGTGCTTTTGGTGGATGATTCAGCACCCTGTAATTCATGGATAATTGGGAAAGTGATCCAAATTTTTCCAGACAAAAAGTGATCCAAACCTTTCCAGTCAGGTGTGACTCAAGGCTAAGACCAATTTTTTGAATAGATCAGTCACGAAAATCTGTCTTCTGCAGGAAGCAGATATTTGACATTTCCCTTGAAAAAAATTTTTTTGGCTGGTCAATATACAAATTGACACTGAATCATGACAGACGTTGACTTTACACATTGATCTGACTGTGTTAAAATAACTCCTTGACCTTAAGGGATTTTACATGGACTGTGTATGATTGAAAACACAGACATTGGTTGTTGTTTGTAAAAACAAAAAACAAAGGGGAAATAATTGTATTTTGAGTCAAATGTCTATGTCTCCTGTGTGTATTTATGGATGTAATTATTATTAAAATCACAATAATTAGGGGGCTGGAATATAGGAGCCATGTAAACATTTGTGTGTGATGTCATGTGACCGTGGGAAAATTTTGGAGTGTCATTATGTCAGAATTAAAGCACCTGTTGTGGGAAGGGGTTGGTAGGAAGGAAGGAAGGAAGGGGGTAAGCGTCGGACCACAAATTTGTTTATTGACTGTAAATTCATTGAGATATTTGCCTTGATTCAAAAATAATCTTTAAATGCTGCAAGAAATCCTTCAATGTTTTTTGTCATTGAATAAATTTCAAGATGCAAATGTAATAGATGATTGACGTGTCACAAGTTATTTCCGCTCTCAGGTCCTACAGCTTTGGTTGGCTTTTAACCACTACAATTAGAATGGTAACAAGATCAGCAGTTTAAGACATGAACTTGTAAGCACAAAACACAAAATACTTCTGTTTTCAATATAAATTAAGTTTTAGGACAAATCTAAGAACTATTCTAACATAAAAACATGTGCTCACATATTCACACAAGTTGCAGAAAGATAGAAAGAGTTTAAGAGAGTGAAAATGTGAAATTCTAAGTTTATAGTGATAAATGCAAATGCTTAGACCTGAACAACCATCAGTCATTTAATTAACCCTCACATTGAGTTTCTTAATGAGGCTGTTAAACTTTATATTAAATGCACAAGTTCAGCTAGAATCTGAAAGGTTTACTCTATCTCTAAAACAAATACACCTCTTTTGCTGATGCACAAAAAAAAAACATCACTATGGTCACAGAAGAGGTGATGCTTGACGTCAGACTTAACAAGCGGATACAGTTACAACACTTTAACTCACTAATTAGTAAGAGACCGAAGAGAAATATCAGTAATCACTTGCATACAAAAGTAGTGATCGACTGATATTGATTAATTTTTTTATTATTTGCATGTTTATGTGCCCGATAACCGATATTCAGAACCATATTTATTTACTATTATACTTCTGTTTTTGACACAATGATTACAACACCACTGAACTGAACTAACTGTTTTATTTATAACAATCACTCCCTCCTTGCATACAAAACCAAACTTTTATTTATACACCAATAAATAGAGGGGTCTGAAAGTGCAAAAAATACAAGTTGTAACGATCCCGTCCTCTGTGGTTCCCCCCGATCGCCACCAGAGGCCGCCATCACCGGAATTCTAGTTCTCTCACTTCACTACATCTCCCATCAGCCCCGTACCTGGTTCTGACCCCACGGACTATTACTTCCTGTCTCCCTCCTATAAATACTTCCGGGTTCCGCTACTCCATTGCAAAGTCTTGTTTTGCCCCGGCTGACATTTTTGAGCGTTTGTTACTGTGTTGGATTATTGTGGACTGTTTCTGGACTGCTTACCCGTTATTTGAACCTTGCTGCCTGCCTTTGAAACCCTCTGCTTTGTTACACGGATTACTGTTTACTCTGTCTGCTGCCTGCCCCGACCTTCTGCCTGCTTCTTGACTCTGAGTATTGCCTTACCTACGTTTAACCTGTTCACTGTGTACCGACCCTGCCTGTCTGACGTTGCTTTCTAAAAAATGCTGCAAATGGATCCCAACTCTGTTGACCCATCATTACAGAAGACTTCGCCACCAATCGATCCAGCAGCGGTGTACAGATTGACTACGGAGGTCTCAGCTCAAGCTAGCGTCCTAGCGTCTCACCAACAACAGCTCGCTCAACTGACTGCTCTTACGGGATGAGATGGTAAAGACGCTGCGTTCGCTGCAACTGCCCTCAGCTGAAACAGCCCCGTTACCAGTCACGACACCGACTCAGCCCGCCTCACCTGCTGCACCCGTAGCCAGCCCCTGACTGGCATACCCGGACAAATTCGACGGCTCGCCAGCCAAATGTAAGGGTTTTTTACTTCAGTGTTCATTGTTTGTTACTCAGCAACCTGCTTTGTATCCCACAGAAGAGAGCCGCATCGCTTTTTTCTGCTCGTTGCTCACTGGCAAGGCACTGGATTGGGCTACAGCTGTGTGGGATTTGAATCGCCCTACTTTTCCCTCCTTCAAAGAATTCCTTCAACGCTTCAAGGAGGTTTTCGATTACCCTGAAGGAGGAGAGGGCGCAGGTGAGCAAATTCTGGCGCTGCGCCAGGGGAAGAACACGGCAGCCGAGTTTGCTCTCACTTTTCACGCACTAGCTGCACAAACTGGATGGCCCGATGAACCGCTAAAACTACATTTTCGCAAAGGGCTGAGTCACGAACTACAGGCTGAGCTGGCTTGCCGGGATGAAGGGAAATCCCTGGACGAACTGATTAACCTGGCCATTTGCATCGACAATCTTGTTTGCTCTAGAAGAACCGGCAAAAATTTACCACCTTCAGTCCCTCCATCGACTGCCACTCCCGAACCCGAAGCGATGCAAATAGCCCACACTCGCCTCACTGCAGAGGAAAGAGATCGACGTCATCTGCTCAACCTGTGTCTCTACTGTGGCAAACCAGGTCATGTGAAGGCATCCTGTCCAGCCAGACCCGCGCAACGCTCGACTACTGCGGTGAGTCATTACTCTGCCTCTTCTCAGACTGTTAAAACTCCCGTAACTATTACTCTGGCTTATAAGTGGTTTAGTACAATCGCTCTCATTGACTCGGGCGCAGCTGGGAACTTTATGGATTTGGATTTTGCCAAAGCTCACGATCTCACACTAAAACCTTGCTCATCTCTGTTGTCAGTGGCAGCACTAGATGGAAGACCGCTGGGTGCTGGTCGGGTCCAGTACATCACCAGCGACCTCCAACTCACCACCGGCTTTCTGCATACTGAGAATACCAACTTCTATCTCATCCAAGCTCCCTGCCACCCAGTCATCTTAGGACTCCCCTGGCTTAAACAACATGAACCTCAGATCTCCTGGTCGGAGGGAGAGATCACTCAATGGTCGGACGGATGTTTACCACAGTGTTTCTCCACTCTTAATGTCTATCTCATCCAAGCTCCCTGCCACCCAGTCATCTTAGGACTCCCCTGGCTTAAACAACATGAACCTCAGATCTCCTGGTCGGAGGGAGAGATCACTCAATGGTCGGACGGATGTTTCCCACAGTGTTTCCCCACTCTTAACGTCAAGATGCTGGACGTAGCCTCAGTCACAGTGGACTCTCCCAACGCCGACAACATTCCCTCTGTTTATCAAGACCTGGCAGAGGCCTTCAGCAAGACGCAGGCCATTCAGTTACCTCCTCACCGGACCTCGGACTGTGCCATTGAACTGCTTCCAGGAACTACCCCGCCGAGGGGCAGGATCTTCCCTCTCTCTCAGCCGGAAACAGAGGCCATGAAAACCTACATTGAAGAGGAACTTGCCAAGGGATTCATTGTGCCCTCAACCTCTCCAGCTTCGGCAGGGTTCTTCTTGGTTAAAAAAAAGATGGCAGCTTGCGCCCTTGCATTGATTACAGAGGCCTTAACGACATCACCGTGGAATACAGATTTTCACTCCCTCTGGTTCCATCAGCTCTCGAACAGCTTCGCTCTGCCAAGTACTTCACCAAACAGCTCCCAGCAGGTCTGCTACAACCTTTACCCATTCCACAAAGACCTTGGTCGCACATTGCCATAGACTTCGTCACGGACCTACCCCCTTCAGCAGGACACACTACCATCCTCACTGTTACAGATCGTTTCTCCAAGTCATGCCGGCTCATACCTCTTCCCAAGTTGCCCACTGCCTTAGAGACCGCTGAGACCCTGTGCAACTATGTCTTCAGGTTTTACGGACTGCCAGAGAACATCATCTCTGACAGGGGTCCCCAGTTCCCCTCCCGCCTGTGGTCAGCCTTCTTCAAATGTCTCAATATCAACATCAGTCTCACCTCAGGATACCACCCGGAATCCAACGGCCAGTCAGAACGCCTCAACCAGGAGATCATTCGCTTCCTGAGAACTTACTGCCACCACAATCAGGCCGACTGGAGCAAGTTTCTCTTCTGGGCTGAGTATGCCCAGAACTCAATCCGCAAACCTGCCACTGGACTCACACCCTTCCGTTTGTTGCGGTCGCACGTATAGAGTTTGAGCTCCGTTAAGTAGATTTCTTATTGTCTGTTTTTCAATTTAAAATCAAATTTATACACATCATTTTCGTTTTTTATAACGTGTGAATATACCCCCTGTTGTATTTTACAACTAAAACATCCGGATTACTTTGTTATAACTAGTTTTGTTTGATTTCCCGAGTTGCTAGCTTATAGCCCGTTAGCAGCACCAGCGTGGTTGCCGCTAATCCTGCTTGCATTGTTTACACACTATTTACACACATTACCATTGTTTACTCACTGTTACTTGCTTTAAATGGCGAATTTGTGTCCACCTTTGAGTGCAGGTGAGGACACGTTCGAGCTGCACTCGTTGCAGCTCGAGCTGGAGGCCGTGGAGAAGCAGATTCAGGAGCTGTTGGTGCGGCAGACGGAGCTGAGAGAGCGGAGGGCCGCTCTGGAGTCCTCCCGGGTGAGTAACGTTATACAGCGCGATACTAACACTCTGACCACCTCTACTCCGTGTGCTTCTCTGCACAGGTCCCGTGCACCCTGGACGCGATCTTCCCAGATGTCCTTCACTCCGGCGCCGGGACACCACGGACCCTGGGTGCAGCAGCAGCGGAAGACGCGAGCCAGGCCCCGGCCGAGGACCTCGCCCCCTCCGCCGCCTCCGGTCTTCGAGATCTCCACCCGGAACCGCTTCGCTCCCCTTCGCGAGACGGAACGCGACGCTGTGATCGTCGGAGACTCCATTGTCCGGTACGTACGTGCTACTTTAGCTAAAGGTAAAGTCCACACCCACTGTTTTCCTGGTGCTCGCGTTCTCGATGTTTCTGCGCAGATACCCGCAATCCTGAAGGACGGCGAGAGCGTCGGCGCGATCGTCCTGCACGCGGGGTGAACGACACCAGGCTGCGGCAGACGGAGGTTCTGAAGAGGGACTTCAGCAGCCTGATCGAGACGGTTCGCAGCACGTCGCCCGCGACGAGGATCATCGTGTCAGGACCGCTTCCCACGTATCGACGTGGGCACGAAAAGTTCAGTAGACTTCTTGCTCTAAATGAATGGTTACTGACATGGTGTAAAGAACAGAAACTGCTCTTTGTTAATAATTGGAATCTTTTCTGGGAACGTCCTAGGCTTTTCCGTGCTGATGGCCTGCACCCCAGCAGAGTCGGAGCGGAGCTGCTGTCGGACAACATCTCCAGGACGCTACGCTCCATTTGACTAGTAAGTACATCCTCAAATGATTGCTACGATGGCTTTTGTTCTGAACGCTTAAATGATAGTACTTGCACTGTCCAATCTATAAAGACTGTGTCTGTTCCTCGAATAGTGAGATCAAAACATAAATTTAATGCAGGATCTAGAAAAATCTGATCGTAATTAAACCAGAAAAAAGCAAAATACACGAACAGAAACCATTTTTAAAGCTTGGGCTCCTAAACATTAGATCACTTGCACCCAAAGCAGTTATTGTGAATGAAATGATCACAGATAATAGTTTTGATGTACTCTGCTTAACCGAAACCTGGCTAAAACCTAATGATTATATTGGTCTAAATGGGATCTACTCCACCAAACTACTATTATAAACATGAGCCCCGTCAGAGTGGTCGTGGTGGTGGTGTTGCAACAATATATAGTGATATTCTCAGTGTTACTCAGAAAACAGGATACAGGTTTAATTCATTTGAAATACTTTTGCTTAATGTTACTCTGCCAGATATGCAAAAGAAATCTCTCCTATCTCTTGTTTTAGCTACTGTGTATAGACCGCCAGGGCCATATACAGATTTCCTAAAAGAATTTGCAGAATTCCTTTCAGAACTATTGGTTAATTTTGATAAAGTGCTAATTGTCGGAGATTTTAACATTCACGTTGATAATACAAATGATGCGTTAGGACTTGCGTTTACTGACCTAATAAACTCTTTTGGAGTCAAGCAAAATGTCACCGGGCCCACTCATCGTTTTAATCATACGCTAGATTTAATTATATCGCATGGAATTGATCTTACTGATATAGATATCGTACCTCAAAGTGATGATGTTTCTGACCATTTCCTTGTATCGTGCATGCTGCGTATCACTGATATTAACTATATGGCTCCACGTTATCGTCTTGGCAGAACTATTGTTCCAGCCACCAAAGATAGATTTACAAATAACCTGCCTGATTTATCTCAACTGCTCTGTGTACCCCTTAATACACAGGATCTAGACAAAATGACTAGCAATATGGGCACCATCTTCTCCGATACGTTAGAAGCTGTTGCCCCCATCAAATTGAAAAAAGTTAGAGAAAAACGTATTGCGCCATGGTACAACAGTAATACCCATTCCCTCAAGAAAGAAACTCGCAATCTTGAGCGCAAATGGAGAAAAACTAACTTGGAAGTTTTTAGAATTGCATGGAAAAACTGTATGTCCAGATACAGACAGGCTTTAAAAGCTGCTAGGGCTGAGCATATCCGCAAACTCATAGAAAATAACCAAAACAATCCAAGGTTTTTATTTAGCACAGTGGCTAGATTAACAAATAACCAGACGCCACCTGATCTAAATATTCCTTTACAGTTTAATAGCAATGACTTTATGAATTTCTTCACTGATAAAATAGATAACATCAGAAATACAATAACCAGTGTAGATTATACTGCATCTAATATGTCAACTTCTTTCGTCGCACCCAAAGAAAAACTGCAGTACTTTACCGCTATAGGACAGGAAGAGTTAAATAAACTCATCACTGTGTCTAAACCAACAACATGCCTATTAGATCCCGTACCCACTAAATTACTGAAAGAATTGTTACCTGTGGCAGAAGAACCGCTTCTCAATATTATCAACTCATCGTTATCTTTAGGTCATGTCCCTAAACCATTCAAGCTGGCGGTTATTAAGCCTCTTATTAAGAAACCACAACTAGACCCTAGTGAACTGGCAAATTATAGACCCATTTCTAATCTTCCATTTATGTCTAAAATTTTAGAGAAAGTTATATCTGCTCAACTGTGCTCATTCTTGCAAAAAAATGATATTTATGAAGAATTTCAGTCAGGTTTCAGGCCCCATCACAGCACAGAAACTCACTTGTTAAAATCACTAATGACTTGCTTCTTGCATCAGACCAAGGCTGCATCTCATTGCTAGTTTTACTTGATCTTAGTGCTGCGTTCGACACTATAGATCATGACATACTAATAGATCGACTACAAAATTATGCAGGTATCCAAGGGCAGGCTTTAAGATGGTTTAGATCCTACCTGTCTGATCGCTACCACTTTGTTTATTTAAATGGGGAGTCATCTCAGTTATCACCAGTAAAGTATGGAGTGCCACAAGGATCTGTTCTAGGTCCTCTACTATTTTCAATATACTTGCTGCCCCTTGGTAATATTATTAGAAAACACGGGATTAGTTTCCATTGTTATGCTGATGATACTCAACTATATATCTCAACAAGACCAGATGAAACTTCTGAATTATCGAAGTTAACAGAGTGTGTTAAAAATGTAAAAGATTGGATGACCAACAATTTTCTGCTATTAAATTCAGATAAGACAGAAATATTACTTATTGGACCTAAAAACAATACACAGAATCTTTTGACTTACAATTTACAACTAGACGGATGTACTGTTACTTCCACTACAGTCAAAAGCCTGGGTGTTATATTAGACAGCAACTTGTCTTTTGAAAATCATATTTCTCATGTTACAAAAACAGCATTCTTCCATCTTAGAAACATTGCCAAGCTGCGAAACATGTTACCTGTTTCTGATGCAGAAAAGCTAGTTCACGCATTCATGACCTCTAGACTGGACTATTGTAATGCACTACTAGGTGGTTGTCCTGCATCTTCAATAAACAAGCTACAGATAGTCCAAAATGCAGCTGCTAGAGTCCTTACCAGGTCAAGAAAATATGATCATATTACCCCAATCTTAAAGTCTCTGCACTGGCTACCTATTAGGTTCCGCATCAGCTACAAAATAGCACTACTTACCTATAAGGCACTTAACGGTTTAGCTCCTGCGTACCTAACTAGTATTCTACCACGCTACAATCCATCACGCTCCCTAAGGTCGCAAAACTCTGGACTGTTGGTAGTACCTAGGATAGCAAAGTCCACTAAAGGAGGTAGAGCTTTTTCACATTTGGCACCCAAACTCTGGAACAGCCTTCCTGATAACGTTCGGGGTTCAGACACACTGTCTCTGTTTAAATCTAGATTAAAGACGCATCTTTTTAGCCAAGCATTCAAATAATGCATCTCAAACTTTTCCTGCAGCTATATCTGATCAAATGTTCATTATTAATCTTTTAGCTCTGGTTTAACAAACCTTCCTTTTCTTAGTTTGAACAGCAGCTACGCTAATTATGTTCCTATTTGTTCTCTGTTTTTGCCATGGGATTGACATCCCATGGTAACTAGGAATTCACAAGCTCCAGTGTGGATCCAGAACACTTAAGAAGAGATGATGCCAACCCCACAGAGGACTTCAGATGATGCCAACCCTGAAACAACATACAGCACTACCGAATTCTGCTACTAATTTATAGTGTTCTTTGTCTGTTTGATTACGTCATTAATTGATCTTTACCACACATCTCTGCCATATGTGCATCAAGCTACTACACTGTGTTGGATTATTGTGGACTGTTTCTGGACTGCTTTCCCGTTGTTTGAACCTTGCTGCCTGCCTTTGAAACCCTCTGCTTTGTTACACGGATTACTGTTTACTCTGTCTGCTGCCTGCCCCGACCTTCTGCCAGCTTTACGACCCTGAGGCTAGACCCAGGCTAGACCCAGCAACTTCAGAATTAGCACCAAGCATAGCATCATGCATCTCATCAATCAGTTTCTTTTGGGTTTCTTCCATCCGGGGCCTTTTTGAAAGGGTGCTGGAATCATCTGACAGTGTTTCTTCACCTTGTGTGCTTTGTGCATTATCTTGTTCTAAGCTCTCGGATTCCTCCTTAAGCCAATCTTTTGCATTTGACAGTGTGGTGTCAGATGAAAAGGCATGTGCCTTGTACCTTGGATCCAGATGGCAGGCAAGGACTGCACATTTCACCTCTTCCACTTTTGCAAACCGTCTGGTGAGACTCTCCAGCATCTCCTGTCTCATTGTTTTAATTCCATGAGACGAGGGACCTTGGCTTCTGAGCAACATCTTTAGAACTTTGACAGATGGGATGATGCATGATGCTAAACTTTTGTACAGGGAGGCTTTGAAATATGAACAGTAATCTCGGTAGAACATTCATTCTAATACATTCAATTCTTCCTAGGAGAGAAAGTGGAAGTACGTCCCATCTATTCAAATCAATTTTGATTTCCATAAATAACTTTTCATGATTAGATGAAAACAACTGAATAGTCTTAGGGGTAATTGTTACTCCCAGATATTTAAACCCCTGTGTGGAATGTCTGAATGAGAAAAAATCAGAGCAGTGGCCATTAACCCTTACTCGTGACCTAGGGTCTTTATAAAATATTTGGATCCATTTAATAAAGGTGTCATTAAAACCCATATGTTTGAGAGTCTGCTGTAGAAAGGCCCAATCCACTCTGTCGAACGCCTTCTCAGCATCTAAGCTGAGAAGCATTGATGGGGTGTTCCTTTTTTGCGCTATTATTTGGAGATTTAAGGCTCTTCTGACATTATCTGTTCCTTGTCTCTGTGCAATGAAACCAGTCTGGTCAGGTTTTACAAGTTTTCTTATGTGGTTTTGAATTCTGTTTGCAATGATGGCCGTAAATATTTTCAGATCAACACATAAAAGGCTGATGGGACGATAAGAGGTGCAGAGTGTTGGATCTTTGCCCTCTTTATGGATGACACTAATAATGGCTTCAGACCATGACCGGGGGGGAACACCTTCTGAGAGCGCGTAATTGTAGACCTTATGCAGAATTGGAGTCAGCTCTTTTTCAAACACTCTGTAGTATTCTCCAGGGAGTCCATCCACTCCTGGAGATTTGTTATTTTTAAGTTTCATAATGCTTTTTTTAATTTCTTCTTTTGTAATGGGCTTGTTATTTGGTCAGCTTCCTCCTCGGTCAGTTTTTTAAGATTAATTGATTTAAGCAGATCTTCAATCTTTTCCATCTTATTTGGGCAGTCCTCTTCCCTATATAACTCCTGGTAGTAGCTGGCAAATGCCTTTGTAATATCCTTTGGCTGCTGCATCAAATCCCCAGATTTTGGGCATTTTATTTTATACACCACTCTGCTTGATTGCGATTTACGCAGCTGAAATGCTAACAGGCGACTAGCCCTATTACCAAATTCATAATATTTTTGGTTTGTGAATCTCAGCTGCCCCTCTGTTTTGTAGGTTAACAAGTTATTCAATTGTTGTCTAGTCTCTTTTAGTTTGTCCAGAAAGTCATCCTTCCGAGTTGTCTGAAATTCTCTTTCCAATGCTCTGATTTTGTTTTCTAATTCTAATTGTTCTGCAATTCTCTCTTTTTTTTTAATCTAGAACAAATTGCAATAATATTGCCCCTTAGGACACATTTGGCTTCCTCCCATAACACTGTTGGAGACACCCCATCTTTATCATTAAATTCAAGATAGTCAATAATGCTTTTTTGTAACTCTTGTTTAACTATTTCTTTATTTAATATAGATACATTGGCCCTCCAATATTTAAAATTGTTATTTGGGCTCATCTTTAATTTCAAACATACTGGAGCATGGTCTGAGATAGTGATTGCTTCTATATTACATTCAGTGGCTCTAAAGGAGTCTGCTCCTGACATCAGGAACATATCCAACCTTGAGTGGGTACAGTGAACCTGTGAGAAAAAGGTAAAAATTTCTCTCCTTGCGATGTAAGCTGCGGCAAACATCTACCAAGCCTAACTCCCCCATCAATGTTAAAAGAGCCAGAGACTTTTGGAATTTTGAACCTGAACCTGCAGGGAGCCTATCAACAGCTTCTCTCAAAACACAATTAACGTCCCCTCCAATCAGAATAATCCCTTCTGCTTTATCTGCTATCAATGATGCAATCTTATTGAAAAAAATTCGGGTTGTCCTCGTTTGGAGCATATAAATTAAGCAAAGTTATTTTAATGCCCCCTATACTTTCATGTTAAATTTAATATTCATATTACAGCAATAACATATTTTATGAAAAGCATGAGCAGCAACACTAACATTAACAATAAGCAAAATAAATTTAGAATGTCTGTTTTCAAGCACAGGAGTCATCAACGTTTTAAAATGTAACTTCATTTTAAACTGCAGTTTTAGTAGGTTTATAAAGCTGTTTACGGGCTAAAGAGTGAAGAATAATTTGCTGGATAATATTAATTCACTAAATAATATTCTGCAATATTAAAATAAAACAAACAAAACATTGTTTTTATATTGCATTTCTAATATGTTATATCACAATTACGTTTTTGAAAAAACAGCAACAGCAAAATGAAAGCGACTTCATGAGGTGAATGATGAGCATATAGATGCTCATTCGTGGCTGTATTTAATTCATGCAAGTTACGTCTTTATTGGAACAGGACATAATGGCACTTCACGAGACTAATGATGAGCATATAGACAACATGAGAGATAAATTCATCTTTTATTTACAACATGCGCTTATTCATGGCTGTAAATTATTGAATTCATGCAAAGTTACATATTTATTGGGATAGGACTTGATGGGTTATTTTAGCCGACCAACTTCACGAGAATGATGTGATCATAAGTAATGATGAGCATACAGACAACATGAGAGATAAATTCATCTTTTATTTACAACATGCGCTTATTCATGGCTGTATATTATTTAACTCAGGCAAAGGTACGTCTTTATTGTGACAGGATTTGACGGATTATCTTACGTGACTCTGTGAGTTCGTCTTTATTTCTTAGAGCCAAGCTGCATAAACTACATACCAGTCATTTATGTAACACATCTAATTTGTGCATTAATAGCTGTCATGTTAAATGAAGTTTACTAAATATAGCAAAGCAAGTAAGTATACCTGTACACACAGTTGTTGTTGTTTCCACTCCTTTGCTGGTTTTTGCTGGTCATGTTGCTGGTCAAGGACCAGCATGAACCAGCAAAGGACCAGCTTATCCCTCATGTACTGTTCGAAAACAGGTCACTTCCTGTATGGTCCGGGTCAAATTTACCCGTATTGGATTCAATGTAATGGCACAAAAATTACAATATGAAAAAAAAAAACCATACAGTCAAATAAAATCAATTAACTTTTAATATCAATACTTTTCACACATTACAAACAATGAATATCTGAATTTACGATTCATAAAAATGTTTTTAACCACTATTTTTGACTGCCCCTCCCCTACACCTGTGGGATGTTTGTGACTACACATATTTTAACCCTTTCAGACCCTGCGTCCATTGAAATGGACTAGGGATGTTAACCGATGACCGTTTGACCGGTGGTTGACCGTATCAACGTTAACCGGTCAAAGTTGTCGGTAGTCGGTTAAAAAAAAAAGTGATATCTAAATTAGGCTATTACAGACAGTGGACTATACGCTACTACAGTTAGCCATCTCATTCCTCATCTTTTTGTGTTAAGTGAACAAATTATCCCTCACACTCAATTTTTCATAACTCGCCTGTTTGTACTTAATAAACCAATAAAAACATTTGGCGCGAGGTCACAGCGTTTGGGTTCGCGCGCTCACAAGGTTTGCGAAAAGTAAAGGCAACAGGCTAAAACACTCGAGGTTAGAGCGGCGTCTCTTCGGAGCTGTCATTTTCTTAAATGAGCCGTGGCAATGTTTCAAATGAGCTTCTAACCTAGACAAACGCCTTTATTTTCAAAGCGATCACCTTGTACCCAAACCATTTGAAACTAAGGAGCCATTTGTCCTACGATTACATACAACAAGCTCTTCGGCGCCGCGTTTGCGGGACTCATGTTTCGCGCTGTAGGGGATTTTAAAAAAGTGACGTGAGTGGCAGTGTGTGTGTGTGTGTGCGGGAGGCAGAGCGGCAGAGAGATGCAACAGAGTTGCGAAATTGCAGGCGCGGCTCGAAATGGCTGTTATTTCAAATAGCGTACCATATTTTAAACTAATTGGTTAACTGGTTTCAACCGGCTAATGAGGCTCGGTGGTCGGTCAAGAAATTTTTTAGTTTTCGCCATCCCTAAAATGGACATCACATGATTTTTTGTTTAAACCAATAAAATGTTATGTTTTTAAAATATGAGCAATGCCTGGTCACTGATTGGTCCCTGATCAACCAATTACAATGAAGATCTGACTCCTAACTTATTCTGATTGAGCTACAGACATCACAAAAGAGAGACATGTTAACCAACTAGACAAGAAGAGGAGGAACCTCATATTTTACCTTTTATATGCAGAATTATGTTAATGGTAGACTCATCAACTTGCACCGGTTGTAAAATTAAGACTCTAAAATAATAATATTTAAAGTTATTTTGAAGATCTGTCAGAGTTGCAGAACACAGGATTTTTTTAAAATTTACTGTCCATCGCAATGGACATCAGGTCTTAGCAGGAACCTCATGAATTAGTTGTATAACAGATTGAGAAATTTGTGCAAGCATTTCAAAGCTAAATACAGAAGTACAAATTCAAGGGTCAATGTTTTATGAACACTGATGTTAATTAATGCAATTAATATTAATATGATTTCATTTATGTCTTCAGATTGACTATAATATGTAGGTCAATTTTTCATTGGTTTCATTGAGAAACAACCATAGTGGATGAGATCAGTGAATACACAGCAACACACACACTCACACCCCCTCCACACACACCGATGGCTTGATGCTATAATGCATACAATCATATATTTATCAAAACAATCAGCAAGTACACATAAACCCATACATATACACACAAAGACATTTATACATATACTCAGATTCACCCACTTCAACCAAAAAACAAGTTTTTTTGAGACTTCATATCATCTTACCTTTTTTTTCCACATTCTTATGGCATTGTTCATTCTTACAATATGTATTCTGTTCAAAATCTTAAACAATAGTTCAACTATAGTGCACAAACTCTACTTATTATGTATGGTTAAAATATGTGGATTTTTTTTTTATTCAGACCTGGCGTCCATTGTAGTGGACATGAGAAAAATCTAATAAAAAATGATTTTGCACAAATCTTTTTTTTTTTAGACCCATTTATATGTTGGAGAAGAGCAAATATCAAGAGGACAATATTTTTTTTGTCCAGTGAAAAAAATTCAGGTCTGAAAGGGTTAATGATCTAAACCTAAACCTATATTTTATCGTGATCTAAACCTAAAGTAATTATGAAAAACTATATATCATTTGAAAGGTTTCGGACTCTAGTTTTCATATTTGGTGACTGTTTTTCAAAAAAATGACAGAGCAATAGATAAATAGCGATAGATTCTCTGTTTGTGATATGGTTCCAAACGTACTCTTATTCTACATGTATTTTATACTTGTTTTGGAGACTGAATTCAAATCAAATAATAAAGTTACTGCCCAAACTATTTCTGAATAGGATGTCTACTTCATAAATATTTAGAAAATTATGAAAATATATGGTTCAGAATGCTCAAAAAATAAATGGAAATCAAGAGACCCTCTAGTGGAAAGTTTGGTACTGCATCCACAAAATCTCACTTAAACATTAATTTTTTGAGATATCAATCTAAAATTTGGCACAAAACTTGTTCAGATGACTGGCTTTGATTTACTTGAAGATTTGGATCTTGGAGGTAAACATTTTTTGTAAAATGTATATTTTAGATAAAATATAAAAAATATATATTTTTATATTTTACGTTTTTATAAATTTAAACTTCTATAACTTTTTAGAAATTTACTTTTATAACTTTTTTTGCTTCTACAATAATCACCTTTAAAAAGATACCAATCTTAAGTTTGTGCTCCAAAGTATTCAAGATTTATAACACTTTTAGCTGGAAAAGTAATTTTTATGTCTATTAACAAAAAGTGTGACTTACAGTTATAAAAGGCTAAACAGTTTTGTTTTCACAAACTTTGAAATTAAAAAGTTGTTAAACTCATCAAGATGCTGGCACTCGAAGGCGCTTCATGACTAGAGTTAAGGAGCTCTGACATACAGCAAAGGAATTTGTTATTTTGCGTCTGTACAGTTGCTTTTGAATGGCTTCCTATGCGGGTCAAATTGACCCGTGAACATAACAAACGTATAAAAATTTCTGTATGTACATTTCACAACACATCAGCATGTTGAAACTTTGCATGCATGTTCATGACCCTAAATGAGAAAAAGTCACAAAATTTCAAGAAAAACAAAATGGGTTAAATAGTATTTCAGATAAAATAAATAAAAGATAGCTAATTTTTACGATCTGTGGCTGACAAAATATTGTTCTGTATTAAAATGAATGGGGGAAAACTAATACTTATAACTTAATTTGATAGTAAAAAACTAAAATAACAAAAAATAACCAAAAAATATTATTATTTTGGGTCCGTAGAGTTGCCTCAGAACATTAAAATAGGCGGGTCAAATTGACCCGGAAACAGTACGAACGTAAAAAACATTTTGTGGACATGTCAAAACACATCAGCGTATTGAAACTTTGCATGCATGTTCATGACTTTAAATGAGGAACAGTCACAAAACTTCAAGAAAAAAAAACACAAGTTAACTTGAAAAGCTTGAAAAGCTTGAAAATCAAAACGGGGTCAAATTGACCCGGAACAGTACATGAGGGTTAAACCAGCTAAGGACCAGCATAAACCAGCAAAGGACCAGCTTAAACCAGCATCACAACCTACCTAACCAGCATTCCAGCATCAAAACATACCTACCAGCATATGATGTTTTTTTCTTTTTACCATGTATTTTAAAAGTATCAATTTGGCACCGGTATCGAAAAAACCCCAAACGATACCCAACCCTAGTTTCACAGACAAGGCTTAAGCCTAGTCCCAGACTAAAATGTAATTCTGTGCTGTTTCAACTGAAAGAAACTTGCACAGACTGATCTTTAAAAATATCATTGTCTTTGTTTTGTTTCAAGATGCACCCCAGTAATGTTTTTTGTAAGGCATGCTAATGAAATTTACTTATATAATAATAATAATAATAATAATAATACATTTTATTTAAAGGCGCCTTTCATGGCACTCAAGGACACCTTACAATCAGAAATAAAACAATTACATTAATTAAAAAAAAAAAAAACAATGCAACAGACAAGATAAAATCACATGAAAGCCTGCCTAAACAAACATGTTTTTAGACGAGATTTAAAAACTGGAAGGCTTGAACTGTTGCGAACCTCAGCAGGAAGTGCGTTCCATATAAAAAAGGTGCCGCATAACCAAAAGCTCGTTATCCCATAGAAGCTGTCCGTGTACGTGGAACTACAAGAGTAACTGCCGAAGAAGACCTTAAGTTACGTGATGGAATTTGTACATGGAGAAGATCCAAAAGATATGGAGGTGCCAAGTTGTTGAGTGCTAGAAGTTAGTGTTAGAAGTTAGAAGTAAAATTTTAAAATTTACACGGAATTTAACTGGAAGCCAATGTGTAGCACCCGCATACTCAAACGCGTCACTTTCACTACTGGACCAGATCTAGGTTCTCAAGGAGTGGGGGAA
This sequence comes from Labeo rohita, assembly GCF_022985175.1. NCBI lineage: Eukaryota > Metazoa > Chordata > Actinopteri > Cypriniformes > Cyprinidae > Labeo > Labeo rohita. Next base: position 4,899,985 of record NC_066872.1, read on the forward strand.
CAAACATAAAATCAGACTGGAGACCAGATCTTTAGTATAAAAGCCGGCACTTTACTAAAAGGCAATCAATATTATACAGACAAGTTGTTTAAGAAAAGTCTTGTAAATGTTATAAAAGAGAAATCTTTTTCTATTAGTTTTCTTTTGTTTTTTAATAATTATAAATAGTTATAAATAATAAACTAATAAATAATAATAAGTTAATTATTTTTATACAGTGGATCCACTTGTATTTGATGTCCTATTAAAGCTGATAATTTGTCTGATTTAACTTTTCTTTTTGTTTTTTTTTTACAGGCGAGAGAAAAAAAAAACTCAAAATAAACAAAATAAACAATCACATATTATGTCATAACACACACACACACACACAATACAATAAAAATATCTATAACACTTAAATTCAATTCAGTTGTGTGATGTAGTTGAGTTCAGTTCAAATGCTGTGTAATGTATTTTAGTTCAACACGGTTCAGTTGTGTGATGTAGTTCAGTTCAATTCAAAAATGAAGGAAAAAAAAAAAAAATAGTTGTGGAAGAAAAAAAATGTTCCCGGGAAAAAAATGGAAGAAATAGGTGAAAGGTTGTTGTCCTGCTCAATCCGTGATCCAGTGAGTTTACCGACAATCCAGCGCCTGTAATCGGTCTCTTTCGTCGTCGAATGAGGATCAAAGCTCTGGTCTGGGTTGGCTCGCCATCTAAACTCTCGGTATCGTGAGTCCTCTCATTGTTCGTCACACAGGAGTTTTTCGTGCTTAAATAAAAAACCTGACCTACACAATAGGTCACAAAGGAATCTTGTTATTGTAACAGTAAAGATTTACAAACACTACAACCCGCAGCGTCAATGTTACATCGTTCAATTAACTCAACTGTCACTTTGTACTCAAACAATAACATTCAACAGTTCACACAGTTCACAATAAATACCCATATAATGTTCAAATAAACCATTAAACAATGTATCCTTTACAGTTTTTGATGTTTAACCGTTAGCTTTTTCTTGTAGCTATTATGAAACGTTGTTGACAACCGATCCAAGTTCAACATATAATGTGTCAAACTCACCAAAACCGCTGTTTTCTAATTTAATTATGTTTCCTTCAGGTTCGCGATCAGGTAAGTATTGTCTTTCTTCTTTCCTGGCTTCTTAAAATCAACTTGTTAATTAATTATTTCCCTCATTAATATCTTTGATCTTTCCGCTTTCTCTCTCTGCCGTTGCTCTCCGGTTTTTACGTGCGCGAGTTGTTCTCTTAAAGGGGAAGCAGCACTATATTCCTAACTGGCATGTTTTCATTCAAATTCCCTATAGGCTCTAATTATGTACTATAACTATGGTCATTGAAACCATATTTTAATGTGGGTTACAAATGCAAATTTTGTAAGACAGGAGTGATATGTTGGGAAATGGAAGTTGTACCAACTGTAATTTCTGGAGTGCTTTTGAAGGAAGCCCGTAAAATAAAACATTGCAGTAATCAATTCTTGAAGTTACAAGAGCATGCACAAGAGTAGCCGTGCTCTTCGTTGAAAGAACGGGACGTAAACGATTGATATTCCTAATATGAAAGAATGCAGAACGGGTAACACTATTAATATGAGCTTCAAAAGACAATGTTTGATCAAAGATGACTCCCAAACTTTTAACCTGATTGGACAATGGAACATTAAAATTATCAATTAAAACAGAAGAAATGTTTGACTTACCTAATATAGTTTTTGTACCAACAAGAAGAATTTCTGTTTTACTATTATTCAGTTTGAAAAAATTACGTGAAAACCAAACTTTTAATTCTTCGAGGCACTCAACAAGAGCAGAAGGGAGAAACGTTGAAGAAGGTTTAGAGGAGAGATAAAGTTGGGTGTCATCTGCGTAGCAATTAAATTGAATACCATGTTTCCTAAAGATGGTGCCTATAGGAAGAAAATAAATAAGAAACAAAACAGAGCCCTGTGGAACACCAGTGACAACTGGAGTAGTGGTTGATTGAAACTGTTTAAGTTGTACAAATTCAATTCAATTCAAATTTATTTGTATAGCGCTTTTCACGATACATATCGTTGCAAAGCAGCTTTACACCAAATTGACATTTTTACAATATATGTAGTAGTAGCTTGATGTACATATGGTAGAGATGTGTGGTAAAGATCAATTAATGACGTAATCAAACAGACAAAGAACACTATAAATTTGTAGCAGAATTTGTTAGTGCTGTATGTTTTCAGGGTTGGCATCAGGGTTGGCATCATCTGAAGTCCTCTGAGGGGTTGGCATCATCTTTTCTTAAGTGTTCTGGATCCACACTGGAGCTTGTGAATTCCTAGTTACCATGGGATGTCAATCCCATGGCAAAAACCGAGAACACATAGGAACATAATTAGCGTAGCTGCTGTTCAAACTAAGAAAAGGAATGTTTGTTAAACCAGAGCTAAAAGATTAATAATGAACATTTGATCAGATATAGCTGCAGAAAAAGTTTATGAGATGCATTATTTGAATGCTTGGCTAAAAAGATGTGTCTTTAATCTAGATTTAAACAGAAAGAGTGTGTCTGAACCCCGAACGTTATCAGGAAGGCTGTTCCAGAGTTTGGGTGCCAAATGTGAAAAAGCTCTACCTCCTTTAGTGGACTTTGCTATCCTAGGTACTACCAACAGTCCAGAGTTTTGTGACCTTAGGGAGCGTGATGGATTGTAGCGTGGTAGAAGACTAGTTAGGTACGCAGGAGATAAACCGTTAACACCTTAAACTCTGTGGACCCGGATACGGGTCCAAAATCGCGTTTAAAATAATAAGGTTTCATTTTCAAAGCCTTCCTTATATGGTATCGGGCCACAAAGAGTGCAACGAGTGCAGCTCGAACGTGTCCTCACCTGCACTCAAAGGTGGACACAAATTCGCCATTAAAGCAAGTAACAGTGAGTAAACAATGGAAATGTGTGTAAGCAGTGTGTAAACAATGCAAGCAGGATTACAGACAACCACGCTGGTGCTGCTAACGGGCTATAAGCTAGCGACTCGGGAAATCAGAACAAAACTAGTGATAACAAAGCAATCCGGATGTTTTAGTTGTAGAATACAACAGAGGGTATATTCACACATTATAAGAAACGAGAATGATGGTGTATAAAATTGATTTTGAATTGAAAAACAGACAATAAGAAATTAACTCGACGGAGCTCAAACTCTAAGCGCAATTGTTCGCGGAAATGCAAATTGTGTCCGGTCTGTAAGATAAGAATGAAACCAAGAAAGGACTGTACCAGTAATTCCAATAGATTCCAATCTGTTTAATAATATAGTGTGTGAGACGGTATCAAATGCTGCGCTAAGATCCAGAAGTATAAGAATTGATAAAAGTCCAGAGTCGGCAGCTAATAGTAAATCATTTGATATTTTTACAAGTGCGGTCTCAACACTATGCTGAGAATGAAAACCAGATTGGAACCGTTCAAATAAACTATTACTGGAAAGATGACCACGAAGCTGGGAAGCAACAATCTTTTCAAGAATTTTAGACAAAAATGGCAAATTGGAAATTGGACGATAATTGTCAAAATTACTTAAATCAAGCCCTGGTTTCTTAAGAATAGGGGTTATCACTGCAGTTTTAAAACCAGTAGGAACAATACCAGAAAGAAGTGAAGCATGCATGATGTCTGTAATTACAGAAGAAAGAAAAGGTAAGCCAACTTTAACCAAGTGAGTCGGTAATGGGTCCAGTTGACACGTGACCGATTTAGATTTTTGTACAATATAACATACTTCTTCTACAGTAGGTAATTTAAAGGTAGAAAAGGTAGAAACACAAGATAAAGATAATACTTGACCAGAGGAAATGTTACAATCAGAGTTAGGAGGAACCATTTGCTGATGAATTAATTCAATTTTCTTATTAAAAAAGAGCATAAATTCTTCACACAATTCAATAGAATAAGTATGAGAATTTGAAAACTCAGATGGCTTTAAAATAGTGTTAATCAAAGAGAAAAGTGATTTTGTGTTTCCCGCATCAGATCCTATTAGACCAGCATAATAATTCATTTTTGCAGTAGAAAGTGCAGACTTATAAACTTTCATATGGTCAGCATACAAATCTTTATGAACCACTAGTCCAGTCTTAGCACATAATCGCTCCAATTGACGACCCTTGATTTTTAGATGACGAAGTTCGGATGTAAACCAGGGTGCAGAGTTGACAAACGAAACATTCCTGGTTTTTAATGGAGCACAAACATCAAGGATCATTTGCAGATGGTCATTATAATGCTGGACTAAATCATAAAAAGTCCAAGGGTAGTTGATACATGGAAGTGTGGAAAAACATTCTGTGAGCACTGAGACATCAATGTTCTTAATATTGCGAAAAGTAATGGTACGGCTCAGATTAAACTTAGATATAGATAAAACAACATTAAAAGACACCAACATGTGATCAGACAATGATAAATCGGAAGTAATAAAATTATCTGGGATCACACCTGAACAGCAAACCAAATCCAAAGTATGACCTTTTGAATGAGTTGGCACCTTAATAAATTGCTGCAATCCAAAACTATCCAAACATGATAAAAACTCCTTTAAACATAAACTTTCTGCATCGTCCACATGGATATTAAAGTCACCAACCAAAACTACATTAGGGGACAAGGAGCAGAGAGAAGTTAAAAATATAGAAAATTCCTTTAAAGATACAGGATTGGCCTTTGGAGGCCTGTACACAACAGCAAGAATGGTTGGAACAACTCCTTTAATTTGCAAAGCAACTGATTCAAATGATGTGCATTCTATTTCAGGAACATTTATAACTTTCCATTTCTCCTTATGCAATATTGCAAGCCCCCCGCCGCGTCCAACGTGTCGTGGTTTGCTAGTAAAAACATATCCAGGAGGAATAGAATGATTTAAATAAAAAAAGTCATTACTTTGTTGCCAAGTCTCCGTTAAGCAAAAGAAATCGAACTTACGATCAGTCAGCAGGTCATACACAAAAGGCCCTTTGTTGGACAATGATCGAATATTCCACAATCCGAATAAAAGATCGTTCTTACCGGTGTTTATAGTAGTCGCCTTAGTTAGCTTTGCTAACAAACTGGGATCCACAGTACGAGTATGTTTCCTGCGAGGACGAGGGTTCGAAGACCAAAAGGATGGAACTGAACTCGTAGAGTCAATTTGAAAGCTCCGGCGCGATCCACGGTGGACATATTTACGGCGAGGTATATAAACAATATCCTGATGCAAGTACAAGGCAGGTGGAGGTTGGCCGTGATGAACATGTAGCTGCAACAGTTCCGCTGCTGAGTATTGATAGAGAGAAGACACAGGACGAAGAATTGAAGAAAGAATAATCCCCACAGCTGCAAGCCACAAAAGTAATTTCAAGATCACCATAGCCGCGGCTGAGAGGAAGTCCAACTAGCGAACGACTTCCAGACAGGTATTATACTCCAGCAACATCCGTGCAATGTCGCATACAATCTCCAGATAGCAGCGAAAATCTCGTCCAACATACAAAATTTGTATAAAATGAAATCTAAAAAGTCTAAAATCTAAAAATCTAAGAATCTTTCTCAGAGCAGCGGCTGCTAATAGCGCCAGCGTTCGCCCCGGAAGTGATTAGAGGCATTTGATACGTCCTTATTGAACTATGGCCTAATCCTGGCTTAGTCTAAACCCTGTCTGTGAAACCAGGCCATAAATTTTCAAACCTTTATTAGCACCAACATTAAACAGGACTGAAAATTTTCTTCTAAAATCTTGAATGCAAGTTTGACTATAATTAATTTAAAAAAAGAACTCCAGATGAACTTCCCAGCTGGGAAGTGATGTCTGTCAATGTCCCAGAGGCTCTCCATCGGCAGTAAAAGTCAAATGTCATGAATATCAGAACACCATCTCTCCACAATATGTGTGAATGGAAATATTCAAAAGAGGCAGGGAAGTCAGAAAAAAATTCCTTAAGGAAAGAAAAAAAATAAAATAAAAAATCAATAAATTAAAAAAATATTTTTGTCATTATAAATGGTTCAGTTGAGTGAAAGCAATAGACAATTACAGTCCAAAGTTATGTTAATGTTAATAATTTAAGCAGTAAGAGGGTAGAGGGGTAGAATCATTTAAAAAAAAAAGTGCAATTTCTGCTCTGATGAAGCAGTTTATTCTGCAAGGTGTATGTAAACTTGTGACCATATCTGAATCACCTAAGAGGTGAATTACCTCAATCATCAGTGCAATATCGTAGTAGTGCTGGGAGATGTTCCTTCACATTTCCCACAAACACCAGAATTCCTCACCACACCATCTTCACTGACAGTAGGCTTTAAAAATAGATAACATTTTTACAAACATTTTTACTTTACACAGAATAAAACATAACTATCATTTACCCAAATATAGATAAATATCCCAAAATCCATGAAAAGGTACCTTTTTTTTCTCATCTTGCCTTGTAAGCATCTCTCACACATTTTCATGAAGAATATTCCTGTATTTACCATGGAATGGTAACTACAGGACGTATACTTTAGGTACACTTTAAATAATATCAGTCTTTAAATGCAAAATATTTCAAGATCATACAGTCCTCATCAACAGTTACATTAAAAAACATATTTTAGGCTTAATAATTATTAAGTTTTATATCAGTAAGTCTCGAGCGATATGTTAGTAAATAGATGAATAAACCTGAACTATACTTACTATATTAAATCTATTACATTTTACTAGGGTAATTTTATTTAGCTGAGCACTGTCTAACACAGTTTACTTCTGCATTAAAAAATAGGGTGGATAAAAGTACACAATATTCAGAATATGTCTATCTTTTGAACTTTGTTTCCTCAGATAAACAAAGATATTTCAGAAAAATTCATGCCTGTATGACAGTTGGTCGGAAGCAATGGTTAATAATTAAAAAAAAAAAAACATAAATTATTGAAACCCCATTAGGATCTGTTACCTATGATGCAGAGGAAATTAATGATACTTTCAGATTTTCTATTCAAATCTTTATGAACCCCAAGCATTCTTTGACCCGACTGTCCTTAAATTATATCTTTCAAAGCTTAATTTACCCTCCCTGTCCAAGGAAGAAGCAGAATTTCTTGATACATCTCCCACTATTACAGAACTAAAAGATGCACTGTCTTCAATGAAGAGGGGCAAATCCCCAGGACTAGATGGTTTTCCTCCAGAACTATTCTTGGAATTGTGGGATAGTATTGGTCCACTTCTTCTAAATTCAATGAACTATGCTCTTAGCACTGGTTCATTTCATCGTGAGCAAAAGACATCACTTATTTCTGTGTTGCTTAAGAAGGGAAAGTCCCCTCTGAAGTGCGGTAGTTACAGGCCAATATCTTTAATTTCAACAGAGTTGAAGCTTTTTGCTAAACTTTTAGTTAAAAGACTTGAATAATATGTATGCAAATTAATTAATTTTGATCAATCTGGATTTTTAAGAGGGAGACTTGCATCTGATAATATTAGACGTCTTCTGCACATTATACATGCTTCTGAAATTGATACTCAACCTGCAGCGGTCTTTAGTTTAGATGCACAAAAGGCCTTTGATCGGGTCAGTTGGGAATATCTTTGGTTAGTTCTAGAGGAATTTGGCTTCGGAAAAACATTCATATCTATGGTCAAAACACTTTATACTAACCCTTATGCGATAGTATTAACAGGTAACATTCTGTCAAAGTCATTTCCTCTGCATCGTGGCACCCGCCAGGGCTGCCCACTACCCCCCCTACTTTTTGCATTGTCATTAGAACCACTAGCACAATCGATTCGACTTGATTCTCTGATATCACCCATAGTCATACAAGGAACTCAGCATAAAATTTCTCTTTATGCAGATGACATAGTCTTATATTTTACTAATATACATGTCTCCTTACCTCAAATAATAAAAGTATTCTCCCAGTTTAATAAATTCTCTGGCTATAAAATAAACTGGGATAAATCCCTTCTTTTTCCATTGAATGCCTCTGCAAAATGCCTTCCATTACCACCTATTCCTCATATCCAGTGGCATGACACAGAATTTACATATTTAGGGTTAAAAATAACAAATTTGTCGAATATATCACGCATAAATTATGATAAACTTAAAATTGAAATCTTTGCAGATATGCAGAGATGGTCCAATCTCAAAATGTCACTACAAGGTAGAATTTCAATAATAAAAATGAATGTTTTGGGTAGGTTAAATTTTCTTTTTTCCTTTAGCTCCACCTGTAAAATATTTTGAGGAGCTGCAGTCTTGAATCTTTAATTTTATTTGGGATGGTAAAAAACCCGTATCCGTCTTAGTACTCTTCAGCGGATGAAATTGTCTGGTGGTCTTGCTCTGCCTGACTTTAAATTGTATTATTGGTCCTTTCAGGTGAAATCACTTACAAATTGGTGTGACAAAGACTCCGTCAGATAGAACAAGAAATTGTAAGACCACATAGAATTGAAGATTTGTTATTTGCAGGTCTTAAACCTAAATCTGCACATGAGATGTTCGGGCCAATTATAGGTAACTCTCTGCAGGTTTGGTCAGCTGTTCAGAGTCAAATGGGCTGCGCTACTAAACTTTGTGATCGCTCCCCTATATGGCATAATTATAATCTATTGCAGAAGTATGGCCCATATTTCAACACAAGTTGGGCCTCTAAAGGAGTTTACACTCTGCAGGATCTATATGGACAAAATGGCTTAAAATCATTCCAGGACCTTAAAGAAAAATACTCTCTCCCTGGATTTTCCTGGTTTTTGTACTTGCAACTAAGGTCAGCTATCAAAGCTCATTGAGTTCCCTGGGACTCTCCCCTCTGTACTCATCCGCTGAGTCTGTGGATTTATCCAGGAACATCGTGCAGTGGACTGGTGTCGTGAATATATGCACACTTAATCTCAAAATGTGATAAACCCCTGGGAGTGATAAAATCGTGGAATCATGACCTTAAAGAGAGAGACATGGAACTGGACTGGGACAATGTATGGAACAATTTGTTTTTTTCATCAAAGAATCCTGCACACCAATTAATCCATTTTAAGTTTGTGCAGAAATTGTACCTTTCCCCATACAGACGTTTTAAAATGAAGCTTACAGATACCCCAAATTGTGAAAAATGTGATTTGAAAACGGTTGGCACTTACTTGCATATCTTCTGATACTGCCCAGATGTCTCTAACCTTTGGTCTCAAGTGGCAGTTTTTCTTGAAGGTATATTAGAGTTCCCAATTCCTAAACGGCTTACTTTATTTTTATTTAATGATGACTCATCACTTATTATTGGTACTAATTTGGCTTCAAAGAAAATTATATTTGCAGGTTTAACTGCTGCAAAAAAGACCATAATTCTTTCTTGGTTTTCTTCTGGATCCCCATCAATAAAAGAATGGTATAATTACTTCAGAGATATTGTTCTTATAGAAAGATCACTGGCTGCCATTCATAAAGCACAAAGTTCAACTTTGGATGTTTGGAACAAAGTTATTGTCGCACTTTTGAAACCACCTGTTTTTCCTCAGGTTTAATGCATAATTTAAATGGGTCTTAACACTGCCACAAATTGCATTGCATTCTATTTATTTTGCATTTATTAGTATTATTATTCATTTTTCAAGGCTTTGGCAACTGTAAATAGTTTTAATTTTGATGTTTATATACTTGATGTATAACAACACAAATGTATATATCCTGTGGAAGTGAAATAAAAAGATAATCAAAAAAAAAAAACATAAATTATTAGTGTTTTTCTTACCTACTGTCATGAATCAGGCCTCTGTGGCTCCCTTCGATCACCACCAGAGGGCACCCTCTCCCGAGTACTAACCAATTCGGACTACATTTCCCATATACCCCATTCCTGGGCCTGATCACCTGCATGGGTGCCACCTATCAGCCAGCCTTTATAAACTGCTTCCGGACTCCTACTCCCCACAAAGTCTTGTTTTCTACTGTTACATCTCTGAGCGTTTACCTTGTTTTGTGGATTTTCTGTGTTTGACCTGGACGGTTTAATACTGCTGATTCTCTGCCGCCTGCCCTTGGACCTATTGCTTTTTTGTATGGACTATTGTTTATTCTGCCTGCCACCTGCCCTGACTATCGCCCGCCCACGGTTACTCTTTTGGATTATCTCTGTTGTACCTAATGCTCGTTCTGATCCCCACCTGTCTGACATTGAGTTTGTTTTCATAAAGCTGCAAATGGATCCGCATGCCTCTGACCCTTCGTTACACCTACTGTTTCACTTCAGAAGACGTTGTTTTATCCAATGGGGTTCTATGGATTAGTCACAGAGTGTGTGTGGTTTTTGAAGTATCAACTTTATTTTACTGGTACAGCTGGCATCTCAGCTTTGTTGAACGGACCAATAAAGTCTAATCTTGAAAGCTGAGAGTTTTTCTTGCAAAGTGAGAACAAACTTATCTCAACAATACAGGATAGCAGCAGGTAAAAACAGATAAAATCTCCTAACTTTATGACTAACATGAAATAGGAAGTGCTTGATTCTCAGCACCACAAGTGTGTGTAGAACTCTTCATTACTGTGTCCTATGGGACACACTTGTAGAGTTGTAAATAGGCAAGTGTTTACAGTGCTTTTTTACTTTTGTCAGTACTTTGCATTTTAAAATGAACTTCTAAATATCAGTAGTGTCTAACAGATGACAGTTTAATAATTTGCGCTGCTTCTAATTAAGTGATAAAAAGCAGTTGTAAATGTATAAAATAAACATGCTCATCTTTGCATCAACCAAATTAAGCAACACTTGTGTTTTACTACCAAATTGTAATGTAAGACAAATCCAGTGAGAGTTTTCTTAAAAAGAGAAAAAAATGTCCTGGCTCTTGCAAGCTTTATAATGGCAGTAAATGGGTGTTTAATTTTCAATAGTCCAAAAGAAATCCAATAAAGTGAATCCATCCATCATAAAAAATGTCCCACGTGGTTCAGAGGGGTAAATATAGGCCTCCTGATGCAAATAAATTCATTTTTGTAACAAAAATTTTCATATTTAAAACTTTATAAACAGTAATCTCTAGCTTCTGCTAACTGTCATATGCAGGTTCAAAATAGTCAAGAAGTGCAGATGAGAGAGCAAAACAAAACACCAGTCACAAATCGAGTACAAAACAAGGATTTGTAAAAAAAAAAAATAAATGTTGGAGGATTAAAGCCAAGAGGAGGAGACTGTTTTTCCTGTGCTAAACTAAGAGAAAACCTTAAAAACACAGTCTTCCAGATGCATATGTAACCCTCTCCGTGAAATTCTGGCTAAAGTCTCAAAATTTAATTTTGAGATAACAAACATCAAAGTTTGATTTCATTCATTGACACTGCCTTACTCAGTCAATATTAAAGATATCAAGATTACATTTTGACATAATGTTCTTCACCTTATGAAGGATGGTTTCATGTAGAAAAGAGTAAATCACAAAGGAACCCAGACGTCAACTGGGCTTTCACAGCCAGGGTCCCTTACTGTATTCATGTTTTTCCCTGCTAAGTTGAAATGTACTATGTAAAGTGATCTTAAGCTATAGAAAGGCACTATAATAAATAAATAAATCATCTTCTTCTTAAGCATAGAGGTTTTTGGTCAAATTAATAAAATCTGTCATATGGATTTAACAGAAGGAAATTAATGAACATCCAAATGGTGAATTTCATCTGGTTTAGAGGAAATAGTGTTATAGATACTTCAATTAAAAATGATGAGGTTGGTGGTTATCATTTTTTGAAATAAAAAAAATACAGCATTAAAAAAATACAGTTTCAGGCCCTATTTAGTGAGTGTCCAGTAAGAGTGGACCTATTGTAAAACATTTTCCTCATGTTCAACAGCAGTGAAGAAGTTTGTGCAGAAGTTTGTGTCAGTGAAGAACGATGGTGTCTGTTAAACAACTGCTTTATGACACACTGGATGATCTGGAAGAAGAACAATTGAAGAGATTTAAGAGTTACTTAAGAGAAGATGGACCTATGCCAGTTTCTGTACTGGAGAAAGCAGATGCAACTGACACAGTAGATCAGATGCTGCATCGTTTTGGACCAGAAAGAGCTGTGAAGATCACACTGGATATCCTGAAAAAGATGAACCAGAACCATCTTGCTGAACAGTTAGAGAAAAAACGCACTGCAGGTAATAAAGAAAAACATATTGGAACAAATGGAGGTTTTCAAAAACTATTGAATAAATGGGTGTCAATAATTGTGGCCATGTGGATATTTGAGAAAAAAAAAAAAAAAACATTTATTTTAGAATGAGAAATAACCCCATTTTCAGTGGATTTAGAGGTTATTGTTTTAAAGGTTAGGTTTTTGAGAATTTTTTTAAAGGGGTCATCGGATGCTAAGTTCACTTTTACATGTTGTTTGAACATTAATGTGTGTTGGCAGTGCATGCACAAATCCACCCTATAATGATAAAAATCCATGCAGTGGTTTTTAATTAATCTGTAAAAAATAATATCCCCTTTTTCAAATTGAGCCGTTCTCAGATGCCTGTTGTTGTGGCGTCACACCGGCAGAGGCAGCTCCCACGATAGTTGATTGACATGAGCGTCTTACCTCAGATCAGCTGTAACAGTCCGACCTCTTTTGTTTGGATGCTGGAGCAGGGATGTAAGTTAGACAAGAATATCTCCAGTTGAGCAATTGAGGTGTTTTGTTGCTGGATGTAATAATGAACATAGTGGTCGTCATTTACTCCTGACATCTGAGCAGCTGAAGATGCAGTAGATTACATTTGTTTGTGAAGGAAATGCACCACCCGATCTACATATATCCATCTATGTTCGTGCAAATCATTCATGATCCAGCTTCACTTATAGCAGAAGTGAGTATAAGTACTTTTTTATGAATCTTTGCGATCGCCTTTCCTAATAAAGTGCTAGTTAGCAAGTTTAGCAGCTAAACGCGACTAAATGCGGCTAAAGTAAACAGGTTTTTCTTTCCACAGAGAGAAGAGAGTGGCAGGGCGATCAGAGCTCATTAACATTTAAAGCAGCCTCGACCAGAATGAGATGATTTTGATGTTAATGAGCTCTGATCGCCCCTTCCCTCTGTTCTCTCTGCATAAATAAGAGCCTGTTTACTTTAGCCACATTTAGGAGCTGATTTTGGCAAGGTAAAAAGGGTGTTGTTTTATGCAACCATTGAGAATTTTTAACCAAAGTATATTATAGACTTTTCATTAAGACCCTAAAGAATCATATCAACTTGTGGAAAATGGGCCTCCAATGACCCCTTTAATAAAAGGTCAAATTAACCAAAGATGCAGATTAATTTTCACTTCATTAATTGTTTATATTTACCAAGGCCATGCCTGCATATATAAATTCATATTAATGGGAAAGAATTTCCTAATTGAAATGCCTCATTTTGTGTTAAATTCAACAGAAACTTATTTATAGCTGTTTATCCTTTTTCATCATGTTTTTATTCAATTTTATCAGTCTGTTTAACAGAGGATTGGACGCTGGAAAACTTCTTGAAAACTCACAAAGACAACATGAAGACAGCTAAATATATTTTTGAGGGCAACAAACATAAAGACACAGATCTTAAGGCTGTTTACACAGAACTGTTCATCACAGAGGGAGAATTGGAAAATGTCAATCAGGAACATGAGATTCTGAAGATTGATGATGCTTTCAAAAATAAAAAAACACAGGACAAACCAATCAAATGCAATGATATATTTACTGAACTGAGGAAAAACAGTGAGAAAAAGACTGTGCTAACCAAGGGAGTCGCTGGCATTGGAAAAACTGTCTCTGTGCACAAATTCATCCTGGACTGGGCAGAAGGAAACACCAATCAAGATATACACTGTGTGTTCCTGTTTCTATTTAGAGAGATCAACATGATTAAAGACAGAGAGCTCAGTCTCCATGAGTTTCTGCTGAAATTTTATCCTGAATTGAAATACCTGGAGACATCGAAGTTATATAAGAAATATAAGCTAGCATTTATATTTGATGGACTTGATGAGAGTCGTCTGCCATTGAACTTTAAAAGCACTTTAAAAACACTGAACACTGTTGAGGAGAGAGCATCTGTAGATGTGCTGTTTATAAGTCTGGTCAAAGGGAATCTACTTCCATCAGCTCTTGTCTGGGTGACATCACGACCAGCAGCAGCCAATCAGATCCATCCTCAGTATGTAGGTTTGTTCACAGAAATACAAGGATTCACTGACCAACAGAAGGAGGAGTACTTCAGAAAGAGAATCAGAGATGAAACTCAGGCCTCCAGAATCATCTCACACATTAAGACGTCTCGTAGTCTCTACATCATGTGCCACATTCCTGTGTTCTGCTGGATCACGGCCACAGTACTTCAAAATATTCTTATCAAGAACAGTGAAGAGAACATTAGCACAACACTCACCGAAATGTACATTCACTTCCTGCGGATACAGATGAACATGAAGAGTCAGAAGTATGATGAACAAGAAGAAAGAGAACATTCAGAGCACTTGCAATTAAATAGAGAGATGATTTTGAAGTTAGCCAAGCTAGCATTTGAACAGCTGAAGCAGGAAAACATTGTGTTCTATGAAGAAGATCTGAAAGCATGTGATATTGATGTGAGTAAAGACGCTGAGTTCACAGGAATGATTGCTGAGATCTTTAAGATGGAAGATGTACTTTATAAGACAAAGGTCTTCTGCTTTGTGCATCTGAGTGTTCAAGAGTTTCTTGCTGCAGTGCATGTGTTCGTCTGCTACCTGAACAAGAAAATGCGAGACATTTGGTTTTTCTTTAAAGATTCACAAACTACAGTCAGACAAAAGCTTCAGTTCTTCTTCAGAAATGTCAGATTTCATGACTTAACAAAGAAGGCCACAGATAAAGCAATGCAGAGTACGAGAGGACATCTGGACCTGTTCTTGCGGTTTCTCATGGGAATTTCACTGGAATCCAGTCAAAATCTGCTCAAAGGCCTGATCACAGACACTAAAGACACCAGTGTGAGCATCAGAAAGATAAGTACACACATTAAACAATTACAAAAACAGGACATCTCAGATGAAACTTCAGTCAATCTATTTTACTGCTTACTTGAGCTCAAAGATCATTCATTATATGAGGAAATCCAGAGTTACCTCAGTTCAGATAACCATACAGGAAGAAACCTCTCATCTTCAATGTGCACAGTGCTGACCTACATACTGCTTATGTCAGAGAAGGTGCTGGATGAGTTCAACCCAAAGAGGTTCACGTCATCATCTTCAAACTACAAAAGACTTATTCCAGCTGTAAGATGCTGCAGAAAAGCACTGTAAGTAATTTAATTGACTGCTGTTCAAATAAACATTTGTTCTATATCAATAAACAATTAAATGTTAAAATACGATGCAAAATATCATGCCTGGATTACGAAGGGTATAATAAATTATTGCAGAAACTGAACTTCAGAAAATAGTCTGACTAAACATTCTGTTTTGGCAGATTTGATGGCTGTGGTCTTAATGAAACATGCTGTGAAACTGTGTTTTCTGCTCTACAACAATCAAACTCCCATCTGACAGAGCTGGACCTGAGTAACAATCACCTGCAAGATTCAGGAGTGAAGATGATTTATGATGGACTGAAGAGTCCACACTGTCTACTAAACACACTGTGGTTTGCCTTTCACTTTCACTGAATCACAGTTGTTCAAATATGTGGATGAATAGGTGTTATAATAACTACAGTCATGTGAAAAAGTTAGGACACCCTATTGAATTTCATGGTTTTCTGTAAAAAAAAATTATCTGGTCCTTGGCATTGTCCTGTTGCATCACCCAATTTTGGCCCAACTTTTGATGTCAGACAGATGCCTTCGCATTTGACTGTAGAATACTTTGATATACAGAGGAGTTAATGGCCAACTCAATGACTGTGAGGTAGTTCTTGGGTTGTCTGCCATTTCTCTGAGCTTTACGTGGTCTGATTTTAGGGTGAATTTTTTGGGACGTCCACCTCCTGGAAGGAGAGGTGTCTTTTTTAAATGCCTTCCACTTGTGAATAAACTTCAAATTGTTTGGAAATGGCCGTATTACACTTCTCAGATTGTTGTCAGCAACAATTGCTTCTCTAAGATGATTGCTGATGTCTTACATCCTTGGCAATGTGTTAACACACACCTGAAGGCTCCAGACCAGCAAACTGCCAAAGCTTATGCTTTTATAGAGGCGCTCAGACTTGCTGATTATCAGTTAATCAAAGATATTTAATTATCAGTGCTTGACTGTTATTTACCTTCTTAATTCCAATGTTAACAGTAAGGGTGTCCTAACTTTGTCACACATGGCTTTTCTATTTTGGCTTTATTGTTGTTCAGTGAATAATGACACGGTGCAATTTGTCATGTGTTGTTGTTCATATTAGGTTTTATTTTCAAAATAAGACCAGCCAAGCACCTTTTTTTTTTTTTTTTAAATGATGTCCTGATACAGAAAACCATGGAATTCAATAGGGTGTCCTAACTTTTTCACATGACTGTATATCTAGTAGATATTTCCTGTCTATACTGTAGTATGAATGTATCAGGACACAAAGCAGGCAATGTCCATGCAAAAACATGATGAGAAAGCAGTCATGATTCCCAAGCATCCTGGAAAAACTAGAATTTTGCAATGCTGTTTTCCAACTATGAGGATGAAATAATACCTTTTTAATTTAATTTACATTACATTTAATAGTGTCTTTGTAAAAAATTTAGGAACAAAAACAAAACTCTATTTGAGCATTGAGATTCACAGTGTTGCGATCCACACCCATATGCTTAAAAGTATTGTACACAATAAAAATGCTGTACAACACAGTTTAACCCACTTACAATAAAATAATCAAAAACACCTGAACCAGCTAATCAAGGTCTTACTAGGTACACTTAAAACTTCTAGGCAGGTGTGTTGAGACAAGTTGGAGCCTTAAACTCTGAAGGACACCAGCCCTCCAGGACCAAGTTTCATGATGTAAGCTTTTATTTGTTCTGGAAAGTTTAGTTTGTGCCATATAGATAATCAAAAATAGGTTCATAGTGTTGTTGAAACAAAACTGTCATTGTCATTGGTTTTGCCAGACATTTAGATTTTTTACCTTTGACCTTCATCTTTTTCTTCTTTTATTTTCTATTCCGTATCTGTCAGAGGTAGAATCAGATCTAAAAGTTTCAGATGAAGAGTCTGTAGAACTATCGTAAAAGGATTGTGAATAACTACTGTATCAAATACTTAAAAAATCTAACTACATTATAATAAACTACTCGGTATTTTTTGCCAAGCTTAGACAAGCTTCAGACAGAATATATATGTATATATATATATATATATATATACACATATTGTTTCCTCTGTATCACTATTCCTCAATTTATATAACTCGCCATCACATTTTTAACACTATCAACTTAGAAAATTAGTCACTGTCTGCATGCTTTTGTTGCTGTAGGTATGCAGATTGCTTTGGTGACATACGCACAGGTATGATCGCGGGATTGTATTTTTCCCCTGTTTAAACTGAGAGGAAAGCTAAATTAAAGCTGCAAGCAGTGATGAAAGGGCCCTCACACCCGGGCTCACTGCTGACTGGTGGCTTTAGGAATATAGCAATTGGTGGGCAGTATGCTTTTAATAGAGTAAATACAAAAGGAATATATCAAAGTCATTTATATGTGCCAAACTTCCTGCTGCCAGCTGGTGGCACTATGCCTATAACTGAATATTGGCATGTAGATGTGTTCAGGCCAGCACTTTTATCAAACATATGAACTTTGGTGGAGATTGAACATGGTATGCTTGAGTTATTGTTAGACATGACATATCCTGCTGAATATTGGCCTTTAGGTGTCTTCAGGTCAGGACTCTTCCCAAACGTGAAGTTTGGTGCAGATCGGGCATTGCATGTTTAAGTTAGTGTAAAACAAATCATTTCCTGTTGCCAGCAGGTGGCGCTATATTTTGCTGTGCTTTTAATAGTCCATCACAGTGTTAAACATGTCGCTTCCGGCTGGTGTTGTCAGCAGGTGGCGCTATGGTTATAACTGAATATGGGCATGTAGATATCTTCAGGCCAGGACTCTTATCAAACATGTGAAGTTTAGAGCAGAATTACAACAACTTCCTGTTTCATGGCTTTGACAACATGCTTTAGCACTTAGTAAGTGTTGCAAGCATGTTTGAGCATGTTTTTAACAAGTTTAGTGCTCAATGGCTTATTTTAATGTGTTGCTAATAGTGTATCACAGTGTTAAACATGGCACTTCCTGTTGACAGTAGGTGGCGCTATGACTATAACTGAACATCAGCACGTAAATGTGTTCAGGCCAGGACTCTTATCAAACATTTTAAGTTTGGGGCGGATTGGACATTGCATGCCTGAGTTACAGTAAGTTCCTGTTTCATTGCATTAATAACATGCTTTAGCACTTAGCTAAGTGTTGCTAACATGTTTTAGCATGTTTCCACCATATTAACACTTGTTGATACTTTTTAATATGTTGCTAGACATCCATAACAATATTAAATATGTCACTTCCTGTTGTCAGCAGGTGGCACTATGACTATAACTGAATATTGGCATGTAAATGTGTTCAGGCCAGGACTCTTATCAAATATGTTAAGTTTGGGGCAGACTGGACATTGCATGCCTGAGTTACAGTAATTTTCTGTTTCATTGTATTATTAGCATGTTATAACAAATTAGCTAAGTGTTGCTAGTATGCTTTAGTGTGTTTGTAGCATGTAACATGTTAAGTTTGGGGCAGATTGGACATTGCATGCCTGAGTTACAGTAACTTCCTGTTTCAATGTATTAATAGCATGTTTTAGCACTTAGTTAAGTGTTGCTAACATGTTTAGGATGTTTCTAGCATGTTGCTAGCCTAGTTAAAACTTGCTAAGACTTTTTAATATGTTGCTAGGAGTCTGTAACAGTGTTAAAGAAGTCACTTCCTGTTGTCAGCAGGTGGCGCTATGACTATAACTGAATATGAGCACTGACGTGTTCAGGATGTGTGAAGTTTGAGACAGACCAGACATTGCTTGCCTGAGTTACAGCAACTTCCTTTTTCATGGTGAAACATTGAAATTTGTCAGTCTGCCAGGGACACGCCCCTCAACGAAAACTCAAGATCTTCACAATTTAGCGTCGCAAAGACCTTATGATAACACTCAGCAAATTTGAAGATGATCGGATTAAAACTGTAGGAGGATTTTTTAAATACGAGGCCTGAAAATGGCAAAAACTTCTTGTCGGGTTTCAGATGTTGTGCCAGGAGACTTAGCTTGAGGCGCACTCCGTTGAAATTTTATAGGTGGTGCTATTGAGCCATTTTGCCACACCCACTTCTGAAACCCATATCAGATGTAAATTTTCGCCAAGTCTGATGCGTGTGCAATGTTTCATTAGCCCTCAAAAACGCGATTCAGCTTAATGTGAAAGCAAGTCTAAAGCAAAAAAAAAAAAAAAAAGGAATGTATCAGTATGTCTGGTAAAAAAAATTCTCAAATCGATTTATGAGGTGTTAACATTAAAATATGTTCCCATTAAATTTTTTTGTGCCTAGGGTTTGTCAACATGGAAGAAATCCAATGTGAAAATAAATCAGACCCTTGTCAATACAGGTAATAATCCCTTTCGGATGGTATTAAGATACATCCAATAGAACCAGTAGATACATCTTCAGTTTATAACCATGTGGATTTCATAATCGTAAAATATGGCATACTCTCCAATCGGCTTTGATGATTTTAAAAGAGTGTTTTGGTCACATCTTACTAGAATGAGGAAGTGTATGATAGCTGGGAAAGACATAGAACAGAAGGTAGAAAATAGCAAACATAATTTCTACTTTTTCATTTATTATAAAACAAAAGAAAAACATCACGTCATGTCGAAGATTTTGCTAAAATAAATACATGCATAAATAAATTAAGGCGGAAGATGTGTAAGAAGTTTAACAACTGACTTTCAGCAGAAATTTTAAACCCAGTGTGAAAAGCATTTATAAAAGTACATGTTATTATACGTGTTGAAACAAATTTGCTAGAATGTCTAGTTCTTTCATTGAACTCTAGATGGCGTAGGCTGACAGGTTGTTAACGTGAATGTCATCAGTTACTGCCTTATACGACTTGGCACAAGCTGATTGGTTCATGTTGCATACGCAGCCAATGAGTTTGCACCTTTACCTTTAAATGGCTGGTTGGCATTCACTCAAGCTTTTGCAGCAGCATGCTTTCAGAATTCCTCTGAAACTCTGCTAAATAAGTAAACAGTCTTATTTTAGCAGACACTTCTTATTTTAGTACTTTTGCATTTGCTAGTTTCATTTCTAAACTAGAAAACATGCAGCTGTAAAACTATTTTATAGGTTATTCATGAGAGGAGCAAATAATAACTAAGCATGTCGCATTTACATAGCAGCAGCGGCTTATAGATCATGTTTGTGAGAATACAACGCCAAGTGGAACAGTAAAGTGAATGGGATTACTTTATTTGCCCATTATGTTTTTAATATTTTTCTTTTCCATTCTCATCTATATTAAGTGTGAACGGGTTGATTTCAGAAGATGCATGCCACACTTTGTGGGATTGCAGTGGCGCTTCACAGATTTATACATAGTTTTAAGTCAAGGTGAACCCGTATAACTGTCTTCCTTATACGTCTTATTGTCATCAGGCAACTTATTACACCAAAATAACTTAATGAGCAACAGAAAATAATAAACCCGCTTATACGTGTACTCGTGGTTGAGTTGTTTGAAATTTGCTGATAAGATAATGCATGAATGGTAAGCGACATTTTATTAATTTTGCTTATTTACCAGGTTTACAGCAGATACTCTCCAAGTGTTTGTTTGCATTTGTTTAATAATAGGGCTATAGCAATTCTAAGTACTTCATGTAGCTGTTAGTAGCAGAATGCATAGCTATTCAGATCGCAATGTTGGCGAATTTATAGCATGCCATGCATAGCAAATTCATATGCAAGGTAAGAAATTCTAATATTAGCAGCAGCAGCATGCATAGCAAGTCAAATTGTTATCGCTAATATACTGTAGCAGTGGCAGCAGAAAGCGCTTTAGTGATAATGCACGCATGGTAAATTTAACTCTTTAAAGTGCAAAATGTAGTTTATTACTTTTCCTTATTCAACAGGGTTTACAGCAGATTTTGTGCAGCAGTAGATTATGCTTAGAAAATTCTAATAAAATATAACTGCTAGTGATGGGTCGTTCTTGAACGATTCATTCATTTTGAATAATTCTTTACTGTGACTTAGGATGAATGAGTCGTCTTGGGGAGTGATTTGTTCAGTTGCGGATGCGCAACATCCTATTAGGTTCTGTACTGGAATTAGTTCACCTGTTTCAAATCTTTGGGTTTTTCGAATTAATCAGTCAATTCTCTTTCCAGTTTAGACTGCATAGTTTAAGCTTATTGGGCTGTCACATGTTGAAAAATGACTCAAACCCGAAAACTTGTCAGATAAGTGATGAGGTGAGCTAATCATAGACTAAACACCCAGGTAAACAATGAATTATATATATTAATTAAAAATTATACAGATTATTTAAAAACCACTGCATGCATTTTCATTTCATTTATCATTATAGGGTAGATTTGTACATACACTGCCAACACACATTATTGTTCAAACAACATGTAAAAGTGAAGTTTGCATCCAATGACCCCTTTAAACTAGCATTGTAATATGGTTGAGCTGTTTTACATCTATAGATTTTATTTTAGGTAAGTCGTGATGATTTGGGAAGGCTAAATTGATCAAAAAGGCTGTGATTAACTTACTGTCTGCCGCTGAGTGTCTCAGGCCAAGGTCAGGCTAGGGCCTGTGGAGGCCTCTAGTTTGCCTATCGCACACTGTCGGTTCTAGGGTATGATCATCATACTGTTAACCACAGCAGGTGGTGTGTAGACCCCCATACAAGTGCACACACCCAGCATACTGAAAGTGCCTGGAGATCTTGGGGGGAATCTGGAGGCTTAGGGGGACCTGGACTAAAAGCCTGCTACCTGATCACCTCAGTGTAATTGAGTGGTATGAATGGCTTGCTAGAAAACTTTGTGATGCGGTCTTTGGTAAAATAATTAATTTTCAAAAATTAACTTAAGGCATTTCAAAACTGTATAAGTGAGTGTGTTTGTATGTGTGTTTGTTGTATTTTACACAAATTCCAGTGGTTGTGTGATCTTTCTTTCTGTCAGATATATTTTCTTTGTCATGTCAAGCCATGTTAACAGAAATAAATGTGTGTAACGGAGAGTGAGTGATGAGAGACGAGCGGATCCACAAGCAAGCTTTTATTGAAGGGACGAGACAGATACATGGTCGAACTGGCAGGGTCAAACAACATAGCAGACAGGGATATCGTAGGCGAAGCACAATCGGAGTCCGTGAGTCAGGCGGGGGTCGAACAGGAGGGCTTTTATAGTGCCGCTGATTGGTCGTGGGCGAAGTTTAATGGCTGATGGGGAATGTAGTCCGGGGTGTAGTGCAACAGTCTGTGTGTGAAAGGGTGAGAGTGACATCGGGCGATGAGCGGACAGCGGGACACCGACCAGATTCGTGACATAGCCCCCCCCCAAGGAGCGGCTTCCAGACGCTCCAACAGAATAACAGTCCAGGGGAGCGGTGGGGCGGGAGCGAGACAGGGCGAGGGCTGAAGGACCAGGTCCATGTGGGAAGCCCAGAGATTGAGGCAGGACCGACAGAGCAGGTACCCTCCAGGGCGGGGCCGGAGGCGGAGCAAGAGCCCTCCAGGGCGGAGGTAGAGCAGGAGCCTTCCAGGGCGGAGCAGGAACCCTCCAGGGTGGAGCAGGAGACGCAGGAGCCCTCCAGGGCGGAGCAGGAGCCCTCCAGGGCAGAGCCAGAGGCGCAGCGTGAGGCGCGGGTGCCCTCCAGGGTGGAGCAGGAGGCGCAGGAGCCCTCCGAGGTGGAACAGGAGGCGGAGCGGTCCTCCAGGGCGGAACAGGAGGCGGAGCAGGAGGCGGAGCAGGAGGCGGAGCAGCCCTCCAGGGTGAAACAGGAATCTGCGTCACGGTCTGGGACCTGGGGAAAGCAGGGACAGAGGAGGCGGACAGAATAAGGGGAGAAGGCGCAGCAGCCCTCCGGGGCGGGCGGAGCAGGAGACAGAGGATACAGCGGAGCAGGAGGTGCCTTGAGACCATACGGGCCCTCAGGGGCGGAACAGGAGGCGGAGCAGGCCTCCGGGCGGAACCGGAGGCTGCGCTCTCAGGTTTGAGATAGACTGGGACCTGGGGAGAACAGTGACAGAGGATACAGACAGGAAAAAGGGAGAAGCAGAGAGTTTAGCGGTTAACGCCCCCTCCATAAGAGGTTCTACGGCAGGCGCCGACACCTCTGGAGGCATTGGCGCAGCTTCTCCGATGGGGAAGGCCTCTGGAGCAGACTTGAGACCATACGGGACCTCTGAAGCAGGCTTGTGATCAGAGGGGAGCTCTGGAGCAGGCTGGAGACCAGACTTGACTCTGGAGCAGTGGCTGAAAGCTCTGCAGCAGGCTTGAGATCAGAGAGGGACTCTGGAGCAGGCTTGAGATCAGACGGCAGCTCTGGAGCAGGTTTGAGATCAGACGGGAGCTCTGGAGCAGACTGGTGGACAGACGTGGCCTCAGGAGCTGACTTGTGAACAGACGTGACCTCAGGGGCACAGTGTGCAGCCCACACACACCAGATGGCAACCGCCATTAAAGGAAGAGCAGCAGCGGGAGGTTGTGACACAGGAACCACAGTGAGTCCAGTACACTGGCTGACGCAGGAAACACAGCTCATGACTTGGAAACTTGACTTGACTCAGGAAATACAGCTGCAACTTGGCTTGACTTGGAAACTTGACTTGACTCAGGAAATGCCGCTGCAACTTTATATGGCTCTGATATGGCAGCTGTGACGTAACGGAGCTCGGTTTCCGCCGCCATTTTGTGAACGGGCTCCGCCGTCGCCGCCATCTTGTGCACAGGCTCTGTTGTCGCCGCCAGAGTATGAACGCGCCCCCCTCAATGGTTGATTTAATCCATCACAAAATATTTCAATGATTGTACAGTCTGGGAGGGTGGAATAATTAGAAATAGCCAAAAACTCACGGATGTATTGCTCGAGTGAACGTGGTCCTTGTCTGATCCGGAAAAGAATTCTGTCAGTGTCCATGTCGAATGAATGTCCGGGGTGAAAGCTGCTGGATCCTTTGTTGACGGACTGTTCTGTAATGGAGAGTGAGTGACGAGAGACGAGCGGATCCACAAGCAAGCTTTTATGGAAGGGACGAGACAGATACATGGTCGAACTGGCAGGGTCAAACAACATAGCAGACAGGGATATCGTAGGCGAAGCACAATCGGAGTCCGTGAGTCAGGCGGGGGTCGAACAGGAGCGAACGGGAGCAATACAGATAATCCAGAGAGAGTAAACGATAGTCCAGGCGAGAAGTCAGAAACACGGGAACGAGGAAACTAGAGAACGCTAACAACACAACAATACAATCTAACAGTCCGTGGTTGCAAGGGGACAGACCGGGGCTTTTATAGCGCCGCTGATTGTCGCCAGGCGTCGCGGGCGAAGTGTAATGGCTGATGGGGAATGTAGTCCGGGGTGTAGTGCAACAGTCTGTGTGTGAAAGGGCGAGAGTGACATCTGGCGATGAGCGGACAGCGGGACACCGACCAGATTCATGACAATGTGTTATGTTTTTTTTTTTACTTTTAAAGTAATATGTCATTAATAAATGTTTTATTAGGGCTAATTAGTTCTCACTTTAGATTAACTGAGGTGATTGTGGGGCCCTTTAGATGTTTTGACATGCCCTGATATTTGTGCTTATTTCAGCTACTTATACTATGGGCCAACGTATAATTTGTTTTTTATTCAGCACAAACGGTGCTACAATAATATGTGAGCAAGATGGATGTACTTATTTGCATTAAAAAAAAAAAAAAAAAAAAAAAAAAAAAAAACATGCATGGTTAGTAAGTTTTAGGAAAATAAGTGTAGCTGAAATGAGGCCATAAAACTCATACTGAATGGTCCTGAACAAGGCTTTTGAGTAATCACTCTTGTAGGCTAGAATAGTTACTTCAAAATAATGTGAAAATGATCGCGCTTACTCTTTCACAGAAAACAATATATTGATGTAAATTTTCTAAGACATGTTTTGTGATAGAAAGCCGTATGCGAGGGAGGGATAATGGCCATGAATATTTAGTGATTCACAACTGAGAGACATCAGTGTGACTGTCACTATGAGGCAGGTAACAAAGAATGTAAGGAGAATAAGATAATGGGTTTTTTTGGTCATTTGTATTTTATTCACAACACAATATAATCAAAACATACATAACGATAGTAAAATATTATTAATATACTCACTGATCTAACCACAGAGATATTAACAGACCTTGTGTCATTCCTGTTCAGCAAGTGAAACTAGTAAACCATACCTGATAATTAAGTGTTTGCTGCTTCTTTCCATGGATTTAAGATTTAAAAAAAAAAAAAAAAAAAACAGTCACAGAGCTTATTTTACTGAAAATCAGTGAAGAATAACATTTGATGTTGGTACAGCGCTCTCAGAAGTTTGAAGAGACTCCAGTAAAAATCAGCAAGATTCATCTGTAAAACAAAAAACATCTCTGAGCATGTTAATATCAGAAGAATCAGTATATAACGATCTTGTAGTCACAGATTCACGCATACTTTGTACTATGTAAAAAGGACATTTTATATCTGAGAAACAAATTATGGTTTATAAACCATATAAAACTCTATTTGGAAACAAAGTATTAATAATAAACATGATCTAGACATACTTCCTGGCATTAATCATGTTACAGTGTACACTCATATTACTTTTATATCGTAATTTGTTTTATATTATATAGAACATCAAAACTAAGAAATTTAGATACAAGCTACCTATCATTGTTAAAATGTTTCACTTGATTTCAAACATGTTAGCCAAGAATCATAGTTTAGGAAAAACCAAGGTAGTAAATGTGTTCAAGATTATGTCAAAATAACATGTTAAGTAATGCAAAAAAGACGCATTACTTACTCATCAGACTGATCTCCTCTTCTGGATCAGCCGCGCGTTGCGTTGTGTTCTTCATCTGACGTGAATTCTGTGTTATTCCTCTAAGCATGTCTTCTTTTTTCTGAAGGTAATTTCTTCTATTTTTTTCATCATGCCTTCTTCCAGAGACGAACAGTAGCCTAGATAAACTTGATGAAATGTCAAGCTTTGTCTAAGATGATGTGGGCGCTAACAGGCGGCGCCGCACACGTGGCTATTTATCATATCAAAAGCAAAAGCAGCTCATGGGCGTGATCGCATTAAAAATAATTAGCTCTGAGGGAAAAACTAGGCATCACGTTGGTTTCACGCGGATTACTTTAGCACAGGATATTTGATTTTGATAAGACTTGATTTATTTAAAAGTAGAGATATCACGCTTTCTATAGATATATCTCTCCTGTCTGTGTGCAGAGTATTCACTGAGATTAGGTTCATTTTATTGACGCATTTCTAAAAGCTGTTCGCGGAGACAGTGAAGACTTATAACCGCCGCCCACTATAGAGGCATGTAACTATATATGTGAAGATGAGGAGGGGCGCACCAACTAAAAAGAATTCTTAGTTTAGGTTTCCCAGCATGTTACCACAAACACAAAGACTTAAATTAGGTTTTCTTAAACCCTTTTTAATGATATAAAGTTTCAGACATCAATGATAGAGAAAAAAACATATCCAGTACAATCTTGCACATCTACATACAAAACACATGGATTGGAGAAAGTAAATTGAGGCCTTGAGACGAAGAACCATACAAGTCCATATTTTCAAATTTTGAGTAATAAGATTTTTTTCATTTGGATTGTGAACATTATATTATATATTTTTATTTTACTTAAAAATAGACAACAAAAGCTTCTCAATTCTAAGGAGATAACATTTTTCTGTGTCAGTATTAAAAATCAAAAGTTATTGTGATTTATATTTCTGAAATGTGGAAGAACGGTATATGTCCAGTTAGTGTGGAATAACAGTATAACTCCAGTTCATCATATCACTTTAAACCACTAAAGATCTGATTCCTTTATCTTAGTTTTAATACAGTAACAGAAACTTCAGGTTAATATTAAGCATTTCTTTCTAGTTTATTATTATTATTATTATTATTATTATTATTTAAAAACAGAAAATACAGTATGAACAATGTATAATACATAGAGATTCTTACAGTACAGGCAATAACAATGAATTATTAACAAAAAATAATAAATAAATAAAAACAATAAATACAATGCAGACATACATCATAGCTAAATATTATTCAACATATCATAAGGTATACAAGATATATCATAATTTTCTCAACTTTCATTTCGACCTATTCATGACTGATCTATAGTAGACGCCCAGTAGGCTAGGCTACACACAAATATAACTGTAACAAGTTAGTCAGATATCAGGATATCTTTGATCACTTCTTGTATGTTTAGATAGCTCCAATAGTGCACCTTGTCGTTTATTTAGAAAAGCTGGCGCAGCGCACCTGTGTATATACTACTTCAAACTGTTCTCGCGCTCCGCCATCTCACGATATAAATAAATATATAAACAAATAAACTCTGCTTGCCATACTTTACACCGGACTGGCGGGAAATATGAAAGAATACAGCTTTATTATATATGGTATGTGGTTTATTTTGATAGGTTAACTGTTTATGCGGTGTTTAGCGCGTTCAGAGAGAAAGAGAGATCACATCACATATACGGTTCTTCCACTCAGCAGTTTGGGTGGATTTTTCCCTGGTTTTTGTTCTCCTCTTCAAGTCAAATATGGTTTTCCAGCATCCCTCAAAGCCTTCCTTACTCTGTCCTTCCATGTGGTCATGTCGGCTCTCTTTTTTTGCCGAGGTTTTGCCTTTTAATGTCCGAAGCGGACATGACAGCAAGCGCCATCTCCATTCTTCTTTGTGGACATAAACGGTTTTTCTGCGTGACGCTATTTTAACGTTTAAAATGCAGACTCTTGGTCGCGCGAAAATGTCCCCAAACTGTTTCTGTATACAAAGTTCACACATACAATTAATGTCACGTGGTTATCTTATTTTTTGTTTTTTTGGACTTATACGGTTGTTCGTCGCACACACTCAATTAATCACCAACAAAATAAACAAAATCAAAAGAAGTTCAGTTCAGAGATGCAGACAAACTCTGTTGGGTATGTACAAGGAAAAAAACCATAAAAATTGTACCAGTCAATGTTTCGTATCCAAAGTCCTGTCTCACTGATGAGATGAAAGAGAACAAAAAAAAACAAAAAAAGAGTGTTCTTCAGACAATCCCAAAAAAATGGCCCACAGAGTCAAAACCTTGTATTCAGGACACACGATAATCCACAAAGCAACTGCAGCACAAACGATCCATTGAGAAAGGTTTTCTTGACATCCATGATAATAAAGCCTTTGCTATTCATGTGGTTTCAAACCCAGATACAAAGTAATATTTAAAAAGTCCACCTACAAAAGAACAAAAACCTAGCATTAACTGGAAAGCTCACACTTCAAATTATGCAAATCAACAAACAAAGAAAACACTGAGGTCAAATAAATCAAATACACAAAAGAGCAAAAGGAGGAACAAAACTTACATGATTGAGCTGGAAACAAAGTTTCTCAATCAGGACTCCACATGAAATTTGTAGAGGAGCTAGGGCACTACCATGCTTTCCTCTTCCAAACAAATCTAACTACTTTTACTATGCTACCTGGTTAAATACTTGAGGTTTTAACCTTCAAGTGCCCCCTAGGGGAGAGTAGGAATGAGTAACAGTCACTCCCTCACATATTCCCTTTGAATCACAAAACACATCTTAGAAAATTTAAATCAGTATATTGTGTGAATGGGATGATTGGGATGTGAAAGGGATGATTTTCACATTATCTTGTGAAAAATTATCTTGTGTAAAAAAAACCTACCACATCCAGATCTCAAAAGTCTTGTGAACTAATGGTCTGAACGGGTTTCATGGCCTTATTTCAGTGACTTAAACATTTTAGTTTTTCACTAACCACACATACACATAGTTTTCTCAAAAACACAAACATGCACATTAATGTTTCTTGCATATTATTGTAGCCCAGTTTGTGCTGATTACAATCAGACTTTAGCCTTTACTATGTTTTTAAAATACTGAAAAAAGCACAAATGTCAGGGCATGTCAAAATTTCTCTGGGGTGCCAAAACACCCCAGACCCCAGAGGGTTAAATATTAAATGCGCAATTGAACAGTTGATTAACAAGTTGTTAAAAAGGATAAAGAAACAGTATCAAAGTCTTTACATATGAGCTGTTTAAACAACAATAATTAACTGTTAATGAAAAACACATTATTTAGTTTTAATTTATTAATGTGTTAACAACATAGAAACTACTATTTGTAAACAATTGTTTGTAAATGCTTTGTTGTATAATTTGTACTTCATTAGTCTACACTTATTATAAAATGTTACCAAAGTTGCTTAGGATTGTGTAGAAGTACATTAATCCATCCCCAATGCTAAACATAACCAATGTGATTTACTGCTTTACTGACTAAGCGCGCCTCATAAACGCATTCGATTAATCATGCAGCCCTAATATATATATATATATATATATATATACAAATACTCACTAAATTACATTGATAAAATGTCAATTAAGATTAGCTGTGACAGTCAATGATAAACTCACTTTTGTATATAATATATAATAATTTAAAAGCTGTTTGTGATGGGCTTTGGCTCGTCATGTGAATTTTTTTTTTCTCATCACCACCTGCTTTTGGTGGTTATCAGTGTATTACAAAGGTATAAAACAGATTTCAGTACTTTAATAGGTTGGTATGTTAATGTTATATCAGTTAATGAAATTATGGTATTTAAATGTAAAATCTAAGTTAAAACCGTAAAACCAAAAACATTGCTACCATTTTTTTTTACCATAAACTTCCAGCAACCACAGCTGGCGGATTTTTACCATACATTTTAGTTTTGTTTTTTTTTACATTTACAGTTGCCAATAAAGTCTAATTCTGTCTAACACTGTATTTAGAACAAACATGCACTGCAGATTATAAATGATATAAACTGATAAATTCACATTAATATGGCTGTTTGTTTTGTTCTTTACACAGGCTGTGTGGATGTAATCTCACTGCTCAGTCATGTGAAAGTTTGTCTTCAGCTCTACAATCCTCAGATTCCCATCTAAATGTGCTGGACCTGAGTAACAATGACCTAAAGGATTCTGGAGTGAAGCTGCTTTCAGATGGACTGAAGATGGACTCTAAGCTGAAGATACTGAGGTTTGAATTTGAAATACTTGATAATAATAATGATAATAATAATAATAATAATAATTATTATTATTATTATTATTATTATTTTTGGTAAGTCGTGATGATTTGGGAAGGCTAAATTGATCAAAAAGGCTATGATTAACTTACTGTCTGCCGCTGAGTGTCTCAGGCCAAGGTCAGGCTAGGGCCTGTGGAGGGCTCTAGTTTGCCTACCGCACACTGTCGGTTCTAGGGTGTGATCATGTAAGGATCCATTCGCTGGCCCAAAGGCAGAGTCCAGCGACTTGGTTGAAGGTTTAATGCATGTTCGGTCTTTTAACAGCGCTTCTGCAAAATCCACTTAATTTATCAGGATTTGGTTTCAATTTTAATCTAGCTCCATGTTTAATCTGACTCCAATTACATGTGATCGTAATTTAGGCGGTTTCTCTAATTTAAACTAATCACAAATACAGATTGTCTTAATTTGGATATTTGATTATTCTGGAAATCCCATACTTTTAATTATTCGTTCATTAAGGACCTAATATCGCTTTGCAATTCACTTGGCCAACAGTGAACGCACAACACAAGCTCGCCAGTTCTGGACTTACTCAGAGGATGAGGGGTGGTTATAATACATTTTATGCAGACTGCACCCTGCAGCTCTTACCATAAAGTGTATTTTTTCTATAATCATGAGAACTACAACGTGTTAAGCCAGTGACAGTAAGTAATCGGAAGCCCTTAATGGTGTTCCCCATGGTCCAACCATTGGTACTTCGGTATGATCCATCCTGGATGCAAACTTTGTGGAAAATATCAGACTACACTTTAATCTACTAGAAATAATGATTTCAGAAGAGATCAGATTGAATCAAATAGAACAGTTTATTTGTCAGGTAAAATGTATCACGCCAATTATACAATTAAACAATGAGAATCCAATTCAGAATTAAATTCAGTTTCAATTCAAATAAATACATAACATCAATTACTCAAAGATAAATCTAAAAGTGGGAGATGCATACCTGAGCGCAGAGAGCATGTGAGAGGTTTGGAGGCAAAGCAAACAAATCTTCCAATCAGTTGTAAAAACATAAAGACCTTTTGGTTTGCCAGGAGATCTCATGACCCAGGGTCACACCTGGCTGGAGATTCTCACCCGACCCTAAGGGGAAAACACACCCCTCAGCAGCAAAACACAATTCTACAAAAGTGTTCAGTCTTCCTCATAATATAGGTGGCTGCTGTGAAATTGAGACCATTTTACCAATCGCACTGAGACCTTTAGAACGATACCAAACATGAAAGGGAAAATTCAACATATTCACAAAATGTAACACATATAGTATACGGACATTCTTATTGACTTTCAGTGGAATCTTTTGGGGGAAAAGTGTGAGATGCAGGGAGGGGATAGGACAGGGAGGAAGGGGGTTGTAAATGAGCAATAGGGGTGGTGTTGTTTGCCCTCTTTGAAGATCTCTTCTCCAGATTAGTTTTATTGTTTTGTTGCATGGCATCTGTTTTGTGTCAGTTCCTGGACTTTAAATTCATGAGGAAATAACTTCACACCTTACAATCATCATACTGTTAACCACAGCAGGTGGTATGTAGACCCCCATACAAGTGCACACACCCAGCATACTGAAAGTGCCTGAATATCTTAGAGGCTTAGGAGGAACTAAGCCTGTGTGTGTTGTATTTTACACAAATTCCAGTGGTTGTGTGATCTTTCTTTATGTCAGATATCTTTTTAACAGAAATAAATGTGTTATGTTTTTTTTTTTTTTTTTTTACTTTTTTTTTTACTAAAGTAATGGATCATTAATAAATGTTTTATTAGGACTAATTAGTTCTCACTTTAGATTAACCCTCTGGGATCTGAGGTGATTTTGGGGCCCTTTAGATGTTTTGACATGCCCTGACATTTGTGCTTATTTCAGCTACTTATAACATACTACATACATATATATATATATATATATATATATATATATATATATATATATATATATATATATATATATATATATATATAAATACTCACTAAATTACATTGATAAAATGTCAATTAAGATTAACTGTGACAGTCAATGATAAAATCACTTTTTGTATATAATATATAATAATTTAAAAGCTGTTTGTGATGGGCTTTGGCTCGTCATGTGATTTTTCTAATTTTTTGGTGGTTATCAGTGTATTACAAAGGTATAAAACAGATTTCAGTACTTCAATGTTAACGTTATATCAGTTAATGAAATTATAGGATTTAAATGTAAAATCTAAGTTAAAACTGTAAAACCAAAAACATTGCTAACATATTTTTTAATGTAAAACTCCGGCAACCACAGCTGGCGGATTTTTACCATATATATATATATATATTTTTTTTTTACATTTACAGTTTATAAACTATTTGTCAACTATAATTTTGGAATGATTTGAAGTGGTTTGCTGTTGTATACTTTTAAAAAATTGTTGCCAATAAAGCCTAATTCTGTCTAACACTATTTAGAACAAACATGCATAAAACATGCAACTAATAAATTCACATTAATATGGCTGTTTGTTTTGCTCTTTACACAGGCTGTGTGGGTGTAATCTCACTGCTCAGTCATGTGAAAGTTTGTCTTCAGCTCTACAGTCCTCAAAGTCTGTCCTGAGAGAGCTGGACCTGAGTAACAATGACCTGCAGGATTCTGGAGTGAAGTGTCTTTCTGGTGAACTGAAGTTTCCAAACTGTAAGCTGGAGATACTAAGGTTTGAGTTCAAATACTTGATTAATTCTTTAGCATTTTTTTAAGTTAATTACTAAAAACAAAATCACACTGTTAAGATGTATTCTGTATGTAATTACTGTGTTCTTGTTGTTTAGACTGTCCATGTGTAATCTCACTGCTCATTCTTGTGAGAGTTTGTCATCAGTTTTGCAATCATCAAACTCCATCCTGAGAGAGCTGGACCTGAGTAACAATGACCTGCAGGATTCTGGAGTAAAGTATCTTTCTGATGGACTGATGTTTCCAAACTGTAAGCTGGAGATACTGAGGTTTGAGTTCAAATACTTGATTATTTTTTTAGCATTCAATTGTAAGTTAATTACTAAAAACAAAATCACACTGTTAAGATGTATTCTGTATGTAATTACTGTGTTCTTGTTGTTTAGACTTTCCGTGTGTAATCTCACTGCTCAGTCCTGTGAGAGTTTGTCATCAGTTTTGCAATCATCAAACTGCATCCTGAGAGAGCTGGACCTGAGTAACAATGACCTGCAGGATTCTGGAGTGAAGTATCTTTCTGGTGGACTGATGTTTCCAAACTGTAAGCTGGAGATACTGAGGTTTGAGTTCAAATACTTGATTAATTCCTTAGCATTCTTTTGTAAGTTAATTACTAAAAACAAAATCACACTTTTAAGATGTATTCTTTATATAATTACTGTGTTCTTGTTTAGACTTTTCACGTGTAATCTCACTGTTCAGTCTTGTGAGAGTTTGTCATCAGTTTTACAATCCTCAAATTCTGTCCTGAGAGAACTGGACCTGAGTAACAATGACCTGCAGGATTCTGGAGTGAAGCTTCTTTCTGATGGACTCAAGTCTCCAAACTCTAAACTGGAGATAATGGGGTAAATGGTTTTCCATAAAATTACTAACAAAACGCTACCATAATAAATGTCTGCTGAATTTTGTTATCAGATGTTGCATTTGCTCTCAATGAAATGCCAGAACAAGAGACAAAAACATTTGCAGACATTTTCATATTTACAATAATTAATAGTTTTTATTAACAGATGTATATTTGTAGATGTGGATTTTACTAAGAATAAAATAGCCTGACACAATTACTAAACTGCTGCATTTTCAGAGATCGCTTCTGACAACACTGCATGAGCTAGCAGCACTATCAAGCGGCTGTGTGCAGGACACCTTGAGCATCTTAGCTAGGGTCCAAAATTAACCTGGATCTAGTGAGTCATGAAAAGTGTGTTATTTGCACTTTCTAAAATTCTAACAATGCATGGTTGTAAGAATGGGATATGACTTAGTGTGCGCAAGAAACTCAAATCTCAGAGCGATTCAGTTTGCACTAAATGCTGTTCCATGTTAACTAATTTCTGCCAGTTTGAGTCATTTATACTACAGATTTGAATAGTAAAAATGCACCAAACATCTTCATAAATTTGTAATGAGAACTGTTTATAAATGTGTTAAAGCATCAAGAATCCCCTGCAGTTTACTTACAGAGCAAACAGGTCTGGGGATGATGCAGTCAATATGGGATTGCACTGCATCCTTCAACATCTGGACCTATGCAAGGATCTTGTTTGTGGACTTCAGCTCTGCTTTCAACACCAATATTCCAGATATCATTCAGAATAAACTGTCAGAGCTCTCTGTACCCACATCCATCTGTCAGTGGATCACCAGCTTTCAGAGATGACAGTGGACTTCAGGAGGAACACCCCTGCCATCTGCCACACCTTCGGTAGCACTGCCCACTCGTTCATCATCACCCGAGTTCTAATCTGTTGCACCTGGACCTCACTGAGCCATGCCCTATTTAATAGACACTTGCACATTCACTTATTGTCTGGTCTACCGTTTACATGCTGACTTCCTTGTTCTCTATGCTGTTTCCACGTGGACCGCTAAATTGTGCTCTGGAGATTGGCGTGGCTCAATACCTGGACTCTGTGTCATCTCAATGCTACAACACCATTCAGTTAAGAACTCATTATTCTGCTTTTCACCATGTTGTTCACCAAACAAGCTCGTTAATAAAACATTGGATTGGATTGCCCTTCACCTCTCGTCTCCTCCATCTCAGTGTGTGTGTGTTTGTGACAGAAGACCAGACTGCTACAACAACAAAAGATGAACACCGAAACACCTGCTGCAACGAGACAGCGCTGTTGGGAGCCTACAGACAGGGACTCAATCCGGATATTCGCTCCGCGATGGCTTTGTACAATGACAGAATTGGACTGGAGTCCATTCTGCAGAGAACCACTCGAGTTTCCCAGCGTCTAGCCACCTGCCAGCCCTCAGCTCGCCTTGGTGGCTGCTAGCTCCCCAGTACCAGAACCCATGCAAATCCTGAACCATCCTTCACCCCGGAGATCCCAGCTGAGTACATGGCATTCCAGCATGTATTCAGCAAGCAAGCAGCCACCCACCTACCACCGCATCGGCCATGGGATTGTGCCATTGAGTTGCTACCTGGGGCCCAGCTCTCCAAGGGGTGAGTATATCCTCTGTCCATCATGGAGCGCCAGGCAATGGAGTAGTATATTGCGGAGGCTCTGAGTCAAGGATTCATCCAACCATCCACCTCGCCAGCCACTTCCAGCTTCTTCTTCGTGGACAAAAAGGATGGAGGTTTACATCCCTGCATTGATTACCGTCAACTCAACTCTCAGATCAAGCAACAACCATCCCCGCTCCCTCTGGTTCCAGGCACCCTCGAAGAGCTTTGTGGAGCCTAAGTCTTCACGAAGCTGGATCTGCGGAGTTCTTACAACCTTGTTAGTTTTTGTGCGGGAGACGAATGTAAGACGGCATTTGTGACACCTAATGGCCACTATGAGTACTGGGTCATGCCGTACGGCTTATCCATTAGCCCATCCGTCTTCCAAATGTTTATGAACGAGGTGTTCCGGGAGTTCCTCCATCAGTACGTGGTTGTCTATATTGTTGTCGATATTCTGATCTACTCCCGGAACTTGGCCGAACATCGCCAACATGTCCAGCAGGTTCTCCACAAACTACGTGATCACAGTCTCTATCTCAAACTTGAAAAAGTTCCATTGTTCATCCATACAGTTCCTGGGATACATCATCACTGCCGAGGACGTGCAGATGGATCAGGGGAAAGTTTCCGCTATTCAAGAATGGCCACAACCCCTCACTGTTAAAGAACTTCAACGTTTCCTAGGATTTTCCAATTTCTACAGACGCTTCATCAAGGACTACAGTTCCATCATGGCTCCGTTAACCTCCCTCCTGAGGGGTAAACAAAGCTCTCATCTGGAACCCCTCTGCTCACAAAGCTTTCCAGCAGCTTAAGGAGATTTTCAGCACCGCACCCTTACTACATCACCCAGATCCCAAACTTCCCTTTACGGTAGAAGTCGACGCTTCCACCACTGGAGTGGGTGCGGTGCTGTCCCAAGCGGTCGGCAAGCCTCCTCTCCTCCATCCCTGTGCTTTCTATTCTCGAAAGCTATCTCCGGCGGAGCAGAACTATGATGTCGGCAACAGAGAACTACTGGCCAACAAATTAGCCCTGGAGGAGTGGCGCCACTGGTTGGAGAGATCAACTCACCCATTTACCATTATCACAGATCACAAGAATCTCCAATACCTTCGGGAGGCAAGATGGCTCAACCCCAGACAGGCACGATGGGCATTATTCTTCACACGTTTTAACTTTAAAATCACCTACTGACCCGGTTCCAAAAAAAAAAATCTGCTGACGCTCTATTACGACAGTTCTCCGCTGATCATCCTGTTGAACTGGAAACCATCATACCCTCCAACCTGATCATCAGCCCCATCCTCTGGGAGCAGGACAACAACAACAGGCACGCCACCCTCCAGGAGCCCACTCTGCCGGAATGCCCAGAAGGTAAGATCGTTGTTCCTCGTTCCCAACAACTAACCCTTCGGGAGAGCGAGAGTGTGGGACTCAGCTCATCACCATGTCCAGCGGGTTGTTCGACAACACAAGAGGTTTGCCGATGTCAGGGGAAGACCTGCTCCCGCTTACCAACCTGGGGATCAGGTCTGGCTATCGACACGTGACCTTCGTCTGCGTCAGCCCTGTCGCAAGCTAAGTCCCTGCTTTATTGGTCTGTTCAAGATCCTGAGGCGGATCAACAATGTCACCTTCCAGCTTCAGCTCCCTCCCAGGAACCGCATACACCCCACTTTCCATGTGTCACTCCTTAAACCCTTCTATCCCTCTGCCACAGACACACCGGGAGCTGAAGCAGAACCTCCTCCTCCAGAAGTCCTGGATCCCGAGATGACATCCTAGATCCCATCTTACTTCTGGACTTCCATAGGAGTCACCTGGATCGTCCTGCCGTGGTCATGTAAGGGCGTCGGAAGCCGCCCCTGGAGGAGGGGGTAGTGTCAGGCATTCACCACAGCCACCTCCATCTGCCACACCTCCAGTAGCAGCGCCCACTCATTCTTCATCACCCGATTTCTAATCTGTTGCACCTGGACCTCATTGAGCCACGCCCTATTTAAGAGACACTTGTGCATTCACTCATTGTCTGGTCTACCTTTCACATGCTGACTTCCTTGTTCTCTATGCTGTTTCCATGTGGAATGCTACATTGTGCTCTGGAAATTGGCGTGGCTCAATACCTAGACTCTGTGTCATCTCAACGCTACAACACCTTTCAGTTAAGAACTCATTATTCTGCTTTTCACCATGTTGTTCACCAAACAAGCTTGTTAATAAAACATTGGATTGGATTGCCACTCACCTCTCGTCTCCTCCATCTCAGCATGTGTGTGTTTGTGACAACCTTATGGTTCAAAAGTTATTAGCATAAAATTATTAAAATTTTGGACAAGTGGTGGCGCTAGAGAGTTTGAGTTAGAGACTCCAAACTTGCTGTGGTTGATGTTGGGACTGTCATCTATCTTCTGTGCCAAATTTCACAACTTTTCACAACTGGGCTGTCATAGACTCAAGTGGAAGAAGAAGAAGAAGAAGAAAAAGAAGAAGAGGAAAGCCAAAGGTTACAAAAGGAGACATCGCACCTTCGGTGCTTGGCTCCTAAATAGCTGCAAGCAGCAATTATGGGGCCAAGCACAAAAGAGGCACAATGAGGAGATAAGCATGGCAGAGAGCAAGAGACCAACTACAACAGTGAGTTATTAAAGCCATTTTAGGATATATCAATTGAAATAAAAAAATCATAAATACAACCAATAATAATATAATTTAATGGCTTATCACTTTTGTCCAGTAGGTGGTGCTGTTTTCAAATTAATATGGTGTGTTCTTTGTGAGGTGACAATGACACACACAGTTTGGTGTCATTATGTCAAAGCTTTACAGAGATAGAGCCTCAGAGTCATTTTGGCATCATGCCTCAAATGTGTAGTGGCACTGTACAAAAAATGGTTTTATCTGTCGCCACAATTATTTTGTCAGCACAGTCTGAAGATGATTTGAGTTAAATTTGGTGAAAATCTGACCAACAGTCAAGGAGGACCAAGTATGTTTTGTACATTAATCAAAATACCGGAAAGGAAGTTTGGCCAACTGTGGTGTAATTGGTATGTATGTTGTTGGCATGACCCAAGGAATATTTTGAGACCAGTTTCATTACAATAGGCTAATGTAAGCAGAAATTATTGGCATTTTTGCAAATGTCACTACAATATTTGGCCACAAGGTGGCCCCCAAACGTTTTGAGTACTGTCAGACACATACCAAGTTTCATAACGATATGTCAATGCGTTCTTAAAATATAGTATTTTTTGACAAAATTTTGATATCGGAAAATTAGGTATGGTTCGACTCGCCATGATGCAGGTTTTGTGATTTTTGGCCAAACCATTCAGAAGTTATAAACAAAAATAACCATTTTTCATATCTCCTCACCAAAAGGTGGCACTGAAACCCAAGGAATGTTTAGAGACCGGTTTCATTACAATAAGCTAATGCAATTCAGAGGTTATTAGCATTTTTGAAAATTTCATTATTAATGTTTAATTAATGGTGTATTACTTCTGACCAATAGGTGGCACTTTTACCAAATTGATGTGGCGTGGTCAGTGTGAGGAGATACAGTCTTTTTTTGGAGATACAGCCTCAGATACAAATTGGCATTTTTCCAACAAATTTGTTAATGTGTTAAAAACCATTTCGTCTATTGGCACGAAATCCATAACTTTTTGTCAGCACGGTCTGAAGATGGTCCGAGTCAAATTTGGTGAAAATCAGATAAATAGTTTGGGAGGAGTTTAAAAAACTATGTTTTCAACATTAATCAAAATGGCGGACAGGAAGTTCATCCAATTATGGCATAATTGGTATCAATGATTTTAGCATGATCCAAGGAATATATCAAGACCAGTTTCATTAGAGTAGGCCAATTTAAACAAAAGTTATAAGCAGTTTTCTAAATTTCATTATGATTACGGATTTCGGATTACATCCGAACTTTTTGAGTACTGTCAGGGCATGGTGCCGAAGACACATACTGAGTTTTGTAAAGATATGTCAATGTGTTCATAAAATAATTGGATATGGTTGGATTCGGCACGATGCACCGAATCTAAAGAGACAAGTTTTATGATTTTTGGCCAAACCTTTGAGAAGTTATAAGCAAAAATATCCATTTTTCATATCTCCTGACCACTAGGTGGCACTGGACCGAAACACTGCATGTTTCTAGCCTCATGCCATGCTTGTTATTACACACACCAAGTTTGGTCTCAATACACCAAACCGTTGCGGAGATATAGCCTCACCCTTTTTTGCGTGCTTTTCGTATAATTCATTTGTGCATTATTCGAGTACGGTTTGAATATTCAACTTGAATTCCATAACTTTTTGCCAGCATGGCCTGAAAATGATCTGAGCCAGCGGTTGTGTGTTTTACTATGCCTTTCTGTCCGTGTCCTACTGGTTGCGGATTCTACCTTTCCCCTAATGATCGGCACAAACCCTGTGTTCAATGCTTGGGGCGTGAGCATGCTGATGCAGCGTTCGCTGAGGGAGGTTGTCAGAACTGCAAGGACATGCCCTTGGGCACGCTTCGCTCGAGAGCCGCGTTCTTTTCGAAGAAGCCGCGGCGCGCCTCAACTGCTTCCCGCTCTGGTCCTTCTACTTCCGGGTACAAGGCCACTGCGATGTGCGTTGAGGAAGAGCGACAGGTGTTGAGCGACGCTTTGCCGGGTACGTCCTCGCAAACCGTTCACCCTGTGTGTCCACCGATTGAGTCTCCAGACGATTTTGAAAGCTTGTCTCAGTATGGGCTGGATCTTTGTTCGGGGCTCCTGCTGAGGAAAAGGCAGTTTCGGTAGCATCGAGGGAGAGCTGTCAGAGGCTGACGTCACGGGTGAATTTGCCGCTCCGGCAGTTGAATCGCAGTCCATGGCGGAATGGCCGCCGCACTACAACGGGCAGCCAAGGAGATCGGGGTTGTGTGAGTTCTTCCGCCCAGCCCTGAGCCTTCAAGGCTGGATGACTGGTTCCTGGGCAGTGGACGTGACTCGAGGCCACGTTCATCTCCGGTCCCGTTATTCCCGGAAGTGCATGAGGAGTTAACAAAGTCTTGGAAAGCCCCTCTGTCGGCTCATTCAGGATACGCTAATTCCCTGTCCCTCACCACCCTCAATGGCGGTCCAGCGAGGGGGTACATGGAGGTCCCCCAGGTGGAGAGAGCAGTTGCAATGCACTTGTGCCCGCAAAACGCCGGCTCCTGGAGGGACCGCCCAAGACTCCCTGTAAGTTTTCGTCTGCGCTTGTAGCGAAGGCTTGTGCGGCCTCTGGGCAAGCTGTGTCCGCCCTGCATGCCATGGTGATTCTGTAGGTCTACCAGGCTAAGGTTCTCAAAGACCTGCATGAGGGTGTTCCTGACCCAGAGTTGTTACACGAGCTGCGCTCAGTGACCAACTATGCTCTACGGGCTACGAAGGTCATGGCGCAAGCTCTGGGGAGGGCGATGTCCACTATGGTGGTCCAGGAGCACCACCTATGGCTGAACCAGGCCGAGATGTGAGATGCTGAGAAAGTCCGCTTTCTTGACGCTCCCATTTCCCAGGCTGGTCTCTTTGGCGAAACCATGGAAGAATTTGCCCAGCAGTTCTCTGTGGTGAAGCAGCAGACAGAGGCCATCAAACACATCCTGCCTCGGCGTGCAGCGAGCTCCAGCCCAGCTCAGCCGATGCAGCAACCTCCGCCTGCTCCTCGCCAAGGAAGGCCCCCTACGAGGGTAGCTCAGACCCCGCAACCTGCCGGTTCTGCAGCTAGACCCGCCCAACGGTCCAGTACTCGTAGAAGGGTGGCACTGCCAGCTCGACCTCAGGCCACT
Source organism: Labeo rohita (assembly GCF_022985175.1). Taxonomy (NCBI): domain Eukaryota; kingdom Metazoa; phylum Chordata; class Actinopteri; order Cypriniformes; family Cyprinidae; genus Labeo; species Labeo rohita. The sequence continues at coordinate 4,941,426 of NC_066872.1, forward strand.
AAAAACCTTCGTCAGGCTTCAAATCGTTCCTGAGACGGGCAGCCCAGGGAAGAGGGATCATTTGACCTGTCCGGGTCCACACTCGACGAGGGGACGAGCGCAGGATTCGGCTTCAACCCGGCTGTCTGCCACCCGGCAGACGGCCACCACATGGTCAATAAAAGAGCAATTACCTTATTCTCTGGGCATATTGCACAGCACCCCCGACCCTCTGCACGACAGTCGGATGCTGTTTCCTCCATCTAGGGCATGCGGTTGAACACCATCTGTGCTCCCTCATGCTCTGGGACAATGAGCTCGTTCCAAGTTCCATGGTGTTCTCACTACCTCAGTCCAGGGCTCCAATACCGCGGTTCTTTGTGCGGAAATCGCAGTCCTTCTGGCGAAGGGTGCGATAGAAACTGTTCCCTCAGCCGAAATGAAGAAAGGGTTTTACAGCCCCTACTTCATTGTACCCAAGAAGGGTGGTGGGCTCAGACCAATCCTGGATCTGAGGGTTTTGAATCGGGCCCTACTCAAGCTCCTGTTTAAAATGTTTACCCTCAAGCACATTCTTACGTGCGTCAGATTTCAGGATTGGTTTGTGGCTATAGACCTGAAGGATGCGTACTTTCATGTCTCGATCCTTCCAAGACACAGGCCATTCTTGCGGGTTGCCTTCTAAGGATGGGCGTATCAGTACAAGGTTCTCCCCTTCGGCCTCTCCCTGTCGCCCCACGTCTTTACGAAAGTAGCAGAGGGTGCCCTTTCCCCCCTCAGGGAAATGGGCATATGCATTCTCAATTATCTCGATGACTGGCTAATCCTAGCTTACTCGTGGGATATGGTTTGCGTGCACAGGGACATGGTTCTCAACCATCTGGCTCAGTTGGGACTTCGGGTCAACTGGGAAAAGAGCAAACTCTCCCCGGCACAGAGGATCTCTTTTCTCGGTTTAGAACTGGACTTGGTCAGTATGTCTGTGCGTCTCTTCCCAGAGCGTGCACAGTCAGTTCTGAGGTGTGTGGAGTTGTTGGCAGTGCTTCTAGCTCTGAGGAGGTTCTGACCTATCTCTAAGTATGCGTTTCCCCCAGTGAGCCTCATCGCACAAAATCTGTGCAAAGTCAGGGAGGACAGGGAACAGATTCTCTTGGTAGCTCCCTTCTGGCCCAACAGAACCTGGTTCTCAGACCTGGTGCTCCTGGCATCAGCTCCTCCCTGGCACATTCCTCTGTGAAAGGACCTCCTTTCCCAAGGGGAAGGGCACAATCTGGCACCCGCACCCCGATCTTTGGAACCTCCACCTATGGTCCCTGGACGCTACCAGGAGGATTTCAGAGACCTTTCACCATCAGTGGTGAACACACTCATACAGGCAAGAGCTCCCTCTACCAGACGGCTGTATGCCAAAACTTTTGTGACAACACCACTATCCTTCTGGGAAAACGTACTGTGGACAGATGAGACAAAAGTGCAGCTTTTTGGTAAAGGACATCATGGCACTGTTTACAGAAAAAGAAATGAGGCCTTCAAAGAAAAGAACACAGTCCCTACAGTCAAACATGGTGGAGATTCAAAGATGTTATGGGGTTGCTTTGTTGCTTCTGGCACTGGATGACTTGACTGTGTAAACAGTATCATGAAATCTAATGATTACCAAAGAATTTTGGGGCAAAACGTAGTGGCCAGTGTCAGAAAGCTGCGTCTCCACCAAAGGTCATGGGTCTTCCAGCAGGACAATGACCCAAAACCCACTACAAACAAAGCGCTGGAGAGTTCTGAAATGCAATGAGTCCAGATCTGAATCCCATAAAACACCTGTGGAGAGATCTCAAAACAGCAGGTGGGAGAAGGCGTCCTTTAAATCTAATTGACCTGAAGCAGTTTGCAAAAGAAGAGTGATCCAAAATTCCAGTAGACGTGTAAGAAACGTATTCATGGTTACAGGAAGCGATTTCAGATATTTTTTCCAAAGGGGGTGCTACCAAATATTAAGTTAAGGGTGCCAATAATTTTGTTCAGTGCATTTTTTGGGTTCTGTATAGAACTGCATCAGACTTGACTTTTTTTCTGTGTTTTTTGTGTTGTTCCAATGCAAACAAAAACATGTCAGTACCAAAACATTTGCAACTGTAACAATTTTCTAAGAGAAGGGCTGCATTTTCTGACAGAACTGCAAGGGAAAGAACTGCAATATTTTTGGCCATGACTGTAAGTGCATCCTGTATCCTGTTTCCACTGATCATCATTGGGATGTTTCTACAACTTTACTGGAGTCCACTTTTGGTAAATTCTGTTGATGGACAAAGAAAGGCACACACCTGTCTATATAAGGTCCCACAGTTATGTCAGAGCACAAACCAAGCCATGAAGATTAGAAGAAGGGTACAAAAAATTGCTGCAGCATCGAAGGTTCACAGAATGGAAGAAGTTTGAAACAACCATAACTCTTCCTAGAGCTGACTTCCTGGCCAAACTGAGCAATTAATGGAGAAGGGTCTTTTCTAGGCTGTTGACCAAGAGCCTCATGGTTGTAGGGCCCATACAACCCATCTCCCAGGGCTCTACAGTGCTACTGTTTCAGCCACATTTAAGTACTATGTGCAAATATGAAAAAAATACATATTTTGGAGCACCAGCGCGACTGACCTAGTCAGCATGTTTCTGTTCGTGCTCATGAGAGCTTCAAAGGTTTCTACACCATATTTTTGCAGCATTGAGTAGACATATCTATTGATTCTTTAAATGCAGTATCAATCCAAATCCACTCACTGCTCATGAGTTATGCAAATTCATGAATCCTCTCATTATAACAAAGACACAATGTAAATAAGAGGTTCATTGTGCAGTGTAGAGAGCGTTAATTATAATGGAACTTTATGTAAATTCACTATGAAAGGCGTCTAAAAGATTTTAAGAGTCTGCAAACAGTTCAATATTATTGTTGTTGTTGTTGTTGTTAAAAGCCTGCCTAAACATAAGTTTTAAGACAAGATTAAATAACTAAACTTGTTCATCACTGCCATCTGTTGTGATATCACGCATCTCGTGGCATTACAGTCTGTCCACCAACAAGAGATTGTCTGATGATTTTGCAAAGGATGCAATAGTGTGCTTATCATTTAGCATCGGATTTTGCGGCAGAATTCCACACAAAGGCATGATGAACTAAAGTCAATGTAACATTTGCAATCATGAGAATCCTCAGCAAAATAACTTCATTGGTATGTTACTGAACTATATCATGTTATAAATAAACTTTACATTTTGAATTTTTACCTTGGTGAGTTTATTTAAGTGTGCTGTTACACTCATTTGTTGTGAAGCCTCTCACAAAGAGACAGGCAGCATGATTTTGATACCAGAAATACACTATCCATTATCAGTCGCTGTTTACATTGATTGTATTAAAATAAGAAGAATCATTCCTGCGTTTTGATGCTTCGCTGGTTATTTTTTTCATTTACATTTTAATGAGGCTGTTTGTCGGGCAAGTGAGAAAAATTAAAAACATACTAATATTTATTTATTTATTATTATTATTGTTATTATTATTATTATTATTATTGAAAACTATCACACCCCTTGGACTTGTCATCTGATTGGTTGACCCCTTAAGGTTATGTACATGTGTGTTTTCCTGCCCTTCATGTCTGGATTTACCTATTGGATTATAAAGACTTGTCATTGTATTTCACCTTCCTTACTAGGGATGCAACAATATAGTTAGTCCATGGTTCAATACGTACCTTGGTTTTTAACCACGGTTTTTGGTTCGGTTCGGTTCGTTTTTTTTTTTGTGTGTGTCTAATTAACAAAAAAATACTTCTGTAAACCTCTGTACACTGAAAAGTAGATTTTTTACAGCATTTTTTGTTTGTAGTTTTACAAAACTTTACCAAACTGTACAGGTTCAGCTTCACTTGCACTCCAACAAACGCATAAGCGCTGTGTCTTCTTCTGTTGGATTGTATAATTCTGTTGGATTGTATAATTCAGCCCTCCCAATTATAGTCTTGTACTGCAGCACCACATAGGACAAACTGCATTGCAGGCGCTTACAATATGGTTGTGTTCGGAATGGCACACTAGCTTAATGCTTTCTGTCCAGTAGGTATGTTGCGATAATCTGTGTTACCCAGTGTTAAGCCACAACACCGGTTCAGTCACTTGCGTACTGCGGCACCACCCCCACCATAGTTTTTTTTTTTTTTAAATACTAATAAAAAAAAAATCTGAAACTGAAAAAAGTTAATAATTTCATCATTTTGGTGCAAATCTCTCATGTGAGGGGCTAACAGCAGATACTCATTGGATTGTGAGTTTTTGAGCGGCAGCTTCTTTAATTTTTTTCTTTTACTACTTGACATAAGATTTCAGGAGCACTATTGTGCAACTATTGTTTGTGTGAGAGATAGAATGCTTTACTTTTGCATTTAAATGCAAGATATCTAGTATATATATTTTTTTCTTCCTGATGATGCTAAATGAGCACAACATGATCTATTTTGTTACCAATTATTTTTACTAAATACTCAAAAATACTCAGAACAACAAACACACTAATGTGATGTGGACTGTTGTTGTATGTTTTTGTAGGTTGTCTGGCTGTATGGTGACAGAGAAAGGCTGTCATTATGTGTCTTCAGCTCTGAGTTCAAACCCCTCACACCTGAGAGAGCTGGATCTAAGCTACAATCACCCAGGAGATTCAGGAGTCAAGCTGCTTTCTGAAAAACTGAAGGATCCAAACTGCAAACTCAGGTATGTCAAGCAGGAGGAGTTTTGGTGTTTTATTGTATATCTATACAAGTCTAGAATTTTCTAAAGGATGTAACAATATAAAGGATTAAAAAAGCACTGGTCTGGGGAGCAAAATGAGGGCTGTCACTAACCTTATTTTGGGAAAAGAAATTGAGAAATCTGTCTCTTATTCTGACAATTAATTGAGTAATCGGATAATTATAATCTATTTTTGCAATTAGGCAATAATAATTTCAAATAAAGTATCAAAAGCTATGGAATGTATTTTCTGCCAAATTTAAATAAATTACATGATAAAAATGAAAATGAAAACCAGATTAAAAATTTCATTAATGAAAACTATGTGCAAATTATGTGCCAAAATAAAATGAAAAGATTTAACTTTCATTTTATTTTTCACTGTGACAACACATTGTCCATGTCAAGTTGAAAAATAAAATGCAGTTGGTGATTTGACTTTACATTTTCACTGCAATCTCGAGGCAAGACTGCCAATATTAAAATGGAATGGCAAATGTGAAAAAGAAAATGCAAATACATTTTTTACAAAGCCTTTTACTAATGCTCATGCAATAATAGTGACACAATTCAAATTAAAATGTAAAGTTTTCAATTTATTGTCTCTTTTATTTCACAGTTTTCATTTCAAGTCAACCTGTAAGAAACAGAAAAGACTCATTCATTGTTTACCTGGGTCTTTAGTCTATGATTAGCTCACCTCACCTCTTATCTAAGTTTTCGCGTTTGAGTTGTTCGTTCATCACGTGACAACTCCATAAGCTTAACCTATGCAGTCTGAGCCGGAAAGAGAATTGGTTAGTTAACCTTTCGAGTCTTCGGGTTCAAGTCATTCATTTATCACGTGACAGCCCCATAAGATGAACGAACGACTCGAAAAAACCTGAAGATCTGAAACCATCTGTAAGTCCAGTACAAAATCTAATAGGATGTTGCGTATGCACGGCTGAATGAATCACTCCCGAGACGACTCGTTCTTCTAGAGTCACATTAAAGATTCGTACGACACATCAACTGAGTATGCCATTTCGGACGCAGCCTGTAACTTAGGTGAGTTAACTTTCTCTTACCTCATGTGATGCTGTTCCATCCTCCGTCTGATTGTTCTCTCGCTTACTCCGAATAAGTTCGCTATCTCTTGAATACTAAAACCATTTAGAAGATGCATCTTTAGTGCCTTTATTGGGATGTCGTACATGGGATGGCCATTTTGGAGCGTAATTTAACCCCGCCCACTGATTAACATAGAATTTGCATACAGGTTGACTTTGAAAATGAAAACAAAAATGAAAACTGTGAAATAAAAGAGACAATAAAACGAAAACTAAACTTTACATTTTAATTTGAATTGTGTCACTATTATTGCGTGAGCATTAGTAAAAGGCTTTGTAAAAAATGTATTTGCATTTTCTTTTTCACATTTGGCTTTCCATTTTAATATTAGCAGTCTTGCCTCGACATTGCAGTGAAAATGAAAAGTCAAATCACCAACTGCATTTTATTTTTCAATTTGACAGGGACAATGCGCTGTCACAGTGAAAAATAAATGAAAGTTAAATCTTTTCATTTTATTTTCAATTTTGGCACATATTTTGCATATAGTTTTCATTAATGAAATTGTTAATCTAGTTTTCATTTTCATTTTTATCATTTAATTTATCTTATTTAAATTTGGCAGAAAATACCTTCCATAAAAAGCAAGTAATCATACTGTTTTATTGTTTCTTTTAAAATACATAATGTATTATACACAATAGAGCTAATGTACATCATTAAAGGTGTAACGATTCACTCGTTTTCCTGATGCATTGATTACAAACCCTGACGATTGCTATGCATCGATGTTGAACCATGGATTTTTGTATCATGAATCATTGATTTTGGACAGTAATCGATTTAAAACACTAAGAATCGAATGAATAGTCATAATGAGTCACTCGGTATAAATAGTCTCTCGGTCATAATAATTTGTGAAAACAACGTTCTCCCAAAGTTCTATGCTCCGTAATTGTTGTCGATCTTTGCCTCTGTTATTATTTTGAAAATGCGACCTCTAGCAGCGAAAACGTACATATTGTGCCTTTAAGTGTTAATGGTTTTCTACAGGAGGAAAACGCTTAACAAGAGACTTTGCACATTGCGTTCATATTCTGATGTTCTGTGGCCACAGATTTGCAGGTCTTGTCTTTATCTCCTACAGATGACTTGCAGGACCCTGTATGTTACGCTATTAAATTAGTTTTAATTGTTTAACCACCACAGCATCTTGTCTCCATTGGCAACATGCAAGATTTATCTGGATTGCAAGTGACCTCACAGGTAGCAAAGAGTGCAAGTGGCAAATGAGTGATGTTGTAATTTAGTTTCTTTTTTCTTGTCTTCACCACCTGGCTACTGTTGTAAAATGTTGAGAGATTTAACAAAAAAAAAAAATAATAATAAAAAACAAAATAAAAATAGACTGCAAGTGTTGTCACTTGCGGAACTGCAGGTGTCTGAGAGTGCAGGTCTAAAAATGCAAGTGCATGTCTGCAGCCAGACCCTTCTCCTTAATCTGCATGTTTCCACCCACGGCACTGCCACTGTGTTTTTCACAGCCTCAGAGGAGACACGAGAGCAGTGGATTTATTGACTTATTTACTGTATATTATGTTGCTGCCACACAGATATAAATAATAAAAAAATAATATAAACATGCAATTTCTTTACTAGCTGTTTACCTTCACAGACATAACCAATTGTTTTTGTAGCCAGGGTTTGACATTTGTGTATTTTAGCAGTGGTGGGTAAAGAAGTAACTCCCACTAGCCACTTTGACTGGTTGAATTTTATAACAAAGCTTGAAATTAATGCTTGTATGAGACAAGTGGATTTTTTTGAAGGGGCACGTGAAAGAGTGTTTTTGTCACGAGCGCGGTCTCTGTGGCTCCCTCCGTTCCGCACCAACGGGAACCATCCCCTGAGTTCTGAAACCACATTACCCACAAACCCCTGCCTGGGGCTGTCTCTTCCGGTTCCGGGTCTCCAAGGTCACTTCCCGCTTGGCGGCCATTTAAGCGTGGCGCGCTGGGTCTCTCACCGCGAAGTTTTGTTGACTATGTTCTCAATTCTGAGCGTTTACTTATCGGACTGCTTACTTGTTGCCAACCGGACTGCCTTTACTGTGTGTGAACCTTTGCTGCCTGCCCTTTATCGACCCTTGCTCTCCCCACGGATTATTGTGTTTGATCGCCGCCTGCCTCGACCCCTTGCATGGACTATTACGACCCGTTTGGATTTGCCTTCACCACACCAGTCCGCCATTGTTGACCAACGCCTGTTAAAGTTGTCTGATTTATTAAAGTTGTTGCATATGGATCCACCGTCTCACGATTCATCCTTGGCATCGTCACAGAAAACTTCGCCGCCTACGGATCCAGCGACAACTTCTCAGTTGGCCACGGAGATGTCTGCTCAAGCTACCAAATTGTCCCAACACCAGGAGCAACTCAATCGTCTGACGGTCCTGACCGAGCAGCTTGTTCGAGCGGTACAAGGACTCCAGGTAGCCGCATCTCCCGTTGCACCACCCCCTCCAGCCCCGGTTTTACCACCGGCAGCTCAGCCCGCTGTGGCCAGCCCCCGCCTGGCTTTCCCGGACAAGTTCGACGGCACACCAACCAAGTGTAAGGGCTTCTTGTTACAATGCACCTTGTTCGTCAATCAACAACCGAACTTGTATGCCACCGACGAAAGCAAGATCGCCTTCGTGTGTTCGCTGCTAACTGGGAAAGCGCTGGAGTGGGCCACCGCTGTGTGGGACCTGGGGCAGTCCACTTACCCCTCGTTCGCCACCTTCCTCAGCAGCTTCAAAGAGGTCTTCCAGCCGACTCCTCAGAGCGGTGACGCCGGCGAGCAGATTATGGCGCTGCGCCAGGGACGGCGCACGGCAGCCGAATACGCCTTGGACTTTCGAACGCTAGCGGCACAGAGCGGATGGAATGAGGGTCCACTGAAGCTGCATTACCGCAAGGGGCTTAATTCGGAGCTGCAGGTGGAAGCTTGCCTGTCGGGACGAGGGGCTCACACTCAATCAATTCATCGACCAGTCCATTTGCATCGACAACGTGATGCGCGCCCGCCGGCCCGTCAGTTCATTCACCTCACCCCATCCGTCTCCCACCGGAGCATCGTCTGACTCGGAACCCATGCAGCTGGGCACCACAAAGCTTACCACCGAGGAGAGGGAGCGCCGCTTACGCAACAACCTGTGCTTGTACTGCGGCCAAGCGGGACACATCCGTGCCACCTGCCCGACTCGACCACCTCGTCCCCCGACCTCGGTGAGTCTCTCTAGACCCAGTTTGAATTGCTGTAAAGTTCCAGTTCGACTCAGCTCAGTCAATACCACTGTTAAGACTACTGCTCTAATCGATTCCGGCGCTGCCGGTAACTTTATCGACGAGGATTTTGTAAGGACTAACCAGCTGCCCATTGTTTCTTGCTCTTCCCCTGTGGCAGTGGCCGCCCTCGACGGGAGACCGCTAGGAACGGGCCGCGTTGATCACGTCACTCAGGAACTCACCCTCTGTCTGGAGCCCCACCATCAGGAATCAATCCGTTTCTTCGTCATCACATCACCTCAGTCACCACTCATCTTAGGATACCCCTGGCTCAACCTTCACGAACCCACAATCTCCTGGGCCAGAGGCATCATCACGGACTGGTCACCCCTCCGCCACAAGCGCTGCGTCCCTCCGGCACCTCAGTCTCCATCCAAGCCATCCTCGCCTCCTCCTAGCAGCTCCATCCCTCATGAATACCACGACCTCCTGGAGGCGTTTAGCACCGTCAGGGCCACAGAACTACCACCCCACAGACCAGGTGACTGCGCCATCGAGCTCTTGCCAGGAGCCATTCCTCCTCGTGGCCGTATATTTCCTCTCTCACAGCCCGAGTCAGAGGCCATGGAGAACTACATCAAGGAGGAACTAGCCAAGGGTTTCATCCGACCGTCCATCTCTCCAGTCTCGGCCGGGTTTTTCTTCGTGAAGAAGAAGGATGGAGGTTTGCGGCCCTGCATAGATTACCGCTCACTTAATGAGGTCACCGTGAAGTACCGCTATCCTCTCCCACTCGTTCCCCCAGCTCTGGAACAGCTACGATCCGCCAAGTACTACACCAAGTTGGATCTTCGCTCAGCGTACAACCTCATTCGTATTCGAGAGGGGGACGAGTGGAAGACGGCATTCTCCACGACATCCGGGCACTATGAATACCGGGTTATGCCCTTCGGCCTGGCCAACAGTCCGTCGTACTTCCAGGCCTTTGTGAACGACGTATTCCGGGACATGCTAAACCGCTGGGTCATAGTTTACATTGACGACATCTTGATCTTCTCCAACTCCTACCCTGAGCACATCCACCATGTCAGGGCCGTACTCAAGCGTCTCATCCACCACCAACTGTACGCCAAGGAGGAGAAATGCCAGTTCCATCAGGAAAAGATCTCCTTCCTAGGCTATGTCATCAGCCCGGCGGGCGTGGCTATGGACGAGACAAAAGTTAATGCAGTGCGGAACTGGCCCCAACCGAAGACTCTAAAGGAACTTCAGTGGTTTCTGGGCTTCTCGAACTTTTATCGCCGGTTCATCCGCAATTTCAGCACTGTAGCGGCACCACTCACGTCAATGGTCAAGAGAGGGAGCGCTCGACTTTCTTGGAGCCCTGAGGCATTGCACGCCTTCCACGATCTCCGTCACAGATTCTCCTCTGCACCCGTCCTCAAACATCCAGATCCCCAACTACCCTTCCTCGTGGAGGTCGACGCCTCAAGCACCGGCGTGGGGGCCATTCTCTCGCAGAAGGAGGGAGAACCCCCCCGAACCTTCCCTTGCGCGTTCTTCTCACACAAACTAAGCCCGGCCGAGAGGAACTATGACGTGGGCAACCGGGAGCTGCTGGCTATCAAGATGGCTTTAGAGGAGTGGAGACACTGGTTGGAGGGAGCTCAACATCCGTTTGTCATCCTAACCGACCACAAGAATCTCGAATACATCCGCACTGCCAAGGTACTCAACCATCGACAGGCCAGGTGGGCGCTCTTCTTCACACGCTTCCAATTCACCATCAGTTATCGTCCCGGCTCCCAGAACCACAAGGCCGATGCCCTCTCACGAGTCCACGAGCCTGACCATGCCTCTCCACCTTCAGAGACCATCATACCCGCCTCCATGCTCGTTGCACCCGTCGCTTGGGATCTTATGACAGAGATTTCGGAGGCTCACTCCCGAGACCCTCCTCCCGCTGAATGTCCCGAGAACCGCACCTATGTTCCCGCGGAGCTCCGCCCACGGGTTCTAACTGAAGTACACTCTAGGCCAAGTTCAGGACATCCCATGATCGAGGTAACCATTGACTTGCTCCACAATCGTTTCTGGTGGCCTTCGCTCCGATCTGACACCATAGAATACGTCAAGAACTGCGTTGTATGCAACACCACCAAGGCGTCCCGCCAACTACCAGCTGGTCTGCTCCAACCCCTACCTGTTCCCAAACGCCCCTGGTCCCACATAGCCATTGACTTTGTTACTGATCTACCTCCCTCTCAGGGGCACACCACCATCCTGACGGTAATTGATCGCTTCTCCAAGGGCTGTCGCCTAATTCCACTCCCTAAACTACCCACAGCCCTGGAGACAGCTGAGGCCCTCTGTAACACTGTATTTCGCTTCTACGGCCTCCCTGAAGACATTGTGTCGGACCGGGGTCCACAGTTCACCTCACGTCTCTGGTCCAGTTTCTTCCGCCACCTTGGAGTTAACGTCAGCTTGACCTCGGGATACCACCCGGAGGTCAACGGACAGGCTGAAAGACTGAATCAAGAGCTGACTCGATTCCTGCGTTCCTACTGTCACGACCACCAAGAAGATTGGAGTCGATTCCTCCTCTGGGCCGAATACGCCCAAAATTCCATCCGCAAGCCCTCAACCAACCTGACCCCCTTTCAGTGTACCCTGGGCTTTCAGCCCCCCCTGTTTCCCTGGTCAGGGGAGCCCTCGGACCTTCCTGCCGTAGACTCCTGGATGCGCCTAAGCGAGGCTACCTGGAATCGGGCTCACATTCACCTTCAGAGGGCCGTTCGCCGGACTCAGGCCCAGGCCGATCGTCACCGCCGACCCAATCCCCCCTATGAGCCGGGCCAGTGGGTGTGGCTCTCGACCCGGGACCTTCGCCTGCGTCTACCCTGCAAGAAACTAAGCCCCAGGTACGTGGGTCCTTTCAAAATAATCCGTCAAATCACACCTGTGTCTTTCAGACTAGCATTACCGGCTGAATATCGTATCTCACCCACCTTCCATGTCTCTCTGTTAAAGCCCGCTGGTGCCCCGGACGGAGAGGAGATCCTAGAGGGGACCGCTTCCCGGAGACCCGCCCCCCTGATCATCGACGGCGAGGAGGCTTACCGAGTCAGTTCCATTCTGGACTCCCGACGCCGGAGCAGTCACTTACAATACCTGGTCGACTGGGAGGGCTTTGGCCCCGAGGAACGGTCCTGGGTTTTCGCTAAGGACATCCTGGATCCTTCTCTCACCACGGACTTCCACTCTGCCCATCCAGATCGGCCAGGACCCCGAGGTAGGGGTAGACCCCGGCGTCGACCGCCTCCTCGTGCCAGGAGGCACTCGCAGGGGGGGGGCTCTGTCACGAGCGGGGTCTCTGTGGCTCCCTCCGTTCCGCACCAACGGGAACCATCCCCTGAGTTCTGAAACCACATTACCCACAAACCCCTGCCTGGGGCTGTCTCTTCCGGTTCCGGGTCTCCAAGGTCACTTCCCGCTTGGCGACCATTTAAGCGTGGCGCGCTGGGTCTCTCACCGCGAAGTTTTGTTGACTATGTTCTCAATCCTGAGCGTTTACTTATCGGACTGCTTACTCGTTGCCAACCGGACTGCCTTTACTGTGTGTGAACCTTTGCTGCCTGCCCTTTATCGACCCTTGCTCTCCCCACGGATTATTGTGTTTGATCGCCGCCTGCCTCGACCCCTTGCATGGACTATTACGACCCGTTTGGATTTGCCTTCACCACACCAGTCCGCCATTGTTGACCAACGCCTGTTAAAGTTGTCTGATTTATTAAAGTTGTTGCATATGGATCCACCGTCTCACGATTCATCCTTGGCATCGTCACAGTTTTACTTGCCCAACCGGACAAACAATCTGATTAAAACATTGACATTTTGATGAGAAGGTTTCTGATTTTATTACATTTAGTGTAAGCAGCAATTGATAATGAATAATGTATTGACAGTAATAAGGTCACACCAGTTGTGGATCACACAGCCTGTCTGTGTGTGTGTGAGTCTCGTGGAAAAATCAACACGAATGAACACAACTGCAAATAATGCGAAAGAAACATAATGCAGTAAAAATGTAGTTTTTATATTTATAACATATAGCCTAGTTAAGCAACGTGTCAAAACCAAGACACTGCAGTTTTCCCTGAACACCACAATGTTAAATGAAACATTAATTTTGCATAATGAAAATAGTTAAAAACAAAGATCACAGCAGAACTGTCACATATTTCTGAGCAACATACAGCAGTGTTTCATTACTGAATGATTCAGCATTTCTTAATGAATCATTTGAATCAATGATTCACCCATCCATTCATAAAGACAGGCACTTGCTTCATTTTTGAATGAATCAGCCTGTGTTGGAAAGGCATGAAGTAGCTTATCTTTGTATTTTTTCCAACATTTCATATTTTTTTAAAAATGGGTAACACTTTAGAATACAGTTCCACCATTAGTGAATAACTACACAGGAATAAATGACTAATGCACTATTAACATTCCAGTAACTACTATTGACTAACAAGAAATTCTGATTAGCAAATCAGTAAGTAATACCGCTCAGTTGAAAATGGTAGTTCACTATTAGCTAATCAGTAACTATTTACTATTTTTTCATATCTCCCAAAGAACTACTAATCACTACTATATACAGATTCATAATTAATGTGAATGATGCAAAATGTATAATTAATTCTAAAGTGAAGATCATGGTAATCCCCTACTAATGACTGAAATCATTGTAAGCTATTAAACCATATAAAGGACTCCAATACAGGACTGACAACTGTAATCAGCTGCTGTGTGAGCGTGGTCTTATATTACATCCTGTAAAATGGGGCATAATAGCTCACATTTAACGTGTTAGCATTGATGGTGTGTTTTAAATCATGTTTAACATGTTGTTGATCTCAATAATCTTGTTGATATCTCAATAATCTTTTCAAAATTATTGGGCAAGTCAACCTACTATTGCTGAAAAGCTGTTTAAACTCCTTCATCTTCTTCTGAGACATTTAAAATGTATCTCCTCCTGGACTTTTCAAGCTACAATTTATCCACCAAATACAACTCAGATGTGAGCTTAGTGTGTTAGACCCCTTGAACTGTTCTGTGTTGGTTTTGCCCTTGTCACACCCCCGTTGTACTGTTATGTTGGTTTCTCCCTTGTGCCCATATATGGTTTTCCTGTTCTGTTTCTTGTTAAGTCTTTATTGGTTAATTACCCACACCTGTCCTTGTATCGTTTGCACCCCTTTATAAGTTGTATTAAGTTCAGTGTTTGTTGTCGGACCTTGTTGTAAGTTTGGTGTGTGTCGTCCTGCTGTTCCTGTTTAACCTGGTTTTTTGAGTATATTAAAGACTGTTTACTATATTTCTTCTTTGTTTGTTTCTATCTGACACAACCATGACAGAAGATCCGACCAAAACAATAATTCAACACAAGATTTCCCCGCGTTTTATTTTCGTTTACACCAGTTTTTTCTTTTCCCTTTTGCAATATGAACATCGCCTCAATCAACGTTGTTCCAAGGAGGGGTAACACCATTCTGAGAGAAATTACCATCTTCATCTTCCAGAATGGCAGGGACCTGGAGGATTATGTAGAGGAGTTTGTTAACACCTGCCCTTGTGCCAGCTGCGATGACGTCTGCCTAATGGAGGGATTTAGGTGTGGTTTGGATGATAACCTTCGCTTCGTCATGCCCCCCGGAGATCCCTGTTGGACTCTACAAAATTACATAAACTTCGCATTGTGGAAGAGCGGATTGACGTTCACGTTAGGCGAAGTGGAGGAGGACTGCGATCTCGTTCAACCACACCTAGCAGACGTCTCGCAGCAAGACCCAGAGCCCAGCCCTCCTCCACCCCGACTAGCGGAGCCTGAGCCCACCGCGGACGGAGAGCCAGAGCCGAGAGCAACAGAGCCATCACCACTAGGAGTGACAGCGCTTGAGTACGCTACGGAGCCGGAGCCCATCAAGTCCGACCTGGTGCGAGAGCCGCCCACAATGCCCGCGACGGGGGATGTTCCAGTGGAGCATGAGGGTGCTGACGACAGCAACGTCCACTGCATCGCTGAGGGTGAGAGGTGTCTGGAACTGGTACTTTTAGAAATTGAACTGGACTTAACCAATGTCACTGAGGATAGACATGTGAAATTTCCTGCCTGCTCTGAACAATATACTGGCCTGGATTTCCCACCCACCCTCCCTCCCTGTGTTATCTCCTCATGTTGGCCCTGCTGCATCAGCCTTACCACCACTGTCTCCTGGCAGCCCCGCTACTCACCCTCAGCCCACCATCTGTGCGGTGGATTCGCCGCGGGTCTGCCAGTTTCCATCGGCGTCATGGCTGGAGGATCCCTCGTCTCTGCCTCCAGCCTCTGAGTCCTGGACTCCGCCTCGGCCTTTTGACCCAGCGGCTCCACCCCAGCTCTCAGCTCCCTCATCTCCATCATCGCCCAACGGTCCACCAGCTCCACTGGGCTCCATCATCCCTCCGGCTCCGCCTTCACTCCTTCGGCTGCGCCTTGTTGCTCCGTCCCACCGGCTCCGTTGGGCTACTCCCTCCCTCCAGCTCCTCCTCAGTCTGCTGTCGCTCTGGCTTCGCTGCGGCCCTCCGGATCCGCTGCGGCCCTCCGGATCTCTGCCTCTGCCTCGGTCACCAGAGCCTTGGGCTCAGCCTTGGCCCTTTGGATCCTCGGTGTTAGGCTATGTAGTGTGGGGCCAGGGTGGGCCAAGCTTCTGATTGGGTGGGCCAGGCCCACCCTGGCCCCCTGGCCCCCCTGGCCCCCCCTGGCCCCCCCGTGGAGCCGGGCCTGTGTGTGTCATCTGAAAGTTTATATCCAGTCTCCACCGGAGCCGCTCCCTCCTGTCAGTTGTGTGTTCTTTGTGTGGCTCAAATGCTCCTCACTCACATTTAAAAACTGCTGTCGGTTAATAATGACTCGATGGAAGAACTCCTGGCTCGATTGGGCTCTTGTCATGTCAGAAAGCGGTAATAATTTCAGTTTTATGGACATCGCCATCTTTGATATTGCTGGTAAGGAATACGAACAGTATTCAAAAAGTGACTGTTAGCGGCTGTGTGAACGGGACATTTCAAGACTCACACCTGTAAGTAAATGCGGTTGTCAATCCCAAAAACTGTGTGAACGTAGCCATAGTAAAACATCCTCACTGGAATTAATGAACAACAAGCAGGACCGATCTCATTTTTATATTATTTTTTATTATCTTTAAACATATTGTTCTATGTTCTCACAACATGTCAGCCGAATATTAAAATATATATGTTAATTAGATGTGTTTATTACTTGTCTTTTCAAATCTTCCACTGTCTTCCAAGACATAAGCAGTGAGTTCATCCATCAAACCTACATTAACTGACAACAGCTTTATAATGGCATATAATGACACTGTGTGTTATTTAGCACGTTGGCTCGTGTGGTTTCTATTTAGCGTTTCAGAACTGTGACATTATTTCCAGTAAGGGAGCATAATGAGCACTGATGCTCTATAGAATTTGCGATGCACTGTGGGATTTTTCAGGGAGCCTTAAAATGGTTGACTCCCTGACTAGTGAACAAGGGAGCTGATGGAGACGCACCCAGAATGTTCAAATGAGACAAAAATCTAAACTGAAGCCCAAGCTTCCTTTCTATGAAGTGTTTTGGTAACACTTTAGATTAAGGACACATTTACTATTAACTAATCATTTTCCCTCAATAAACTTGTAGTTGGTAAAGTATTTATTAAGTATGGAGTGGATTAAGGGATCCAGAATCCAGAATATATAGTCATACAGAATACGGCATTAATATGTGCTTTATAATTACTAATAAACAGCCTATATGCTTGTAATCAGCATGATAAGTAACTAGTTAATAGTGAGAATTGGTCCTTAAAATACAGCTGTTTCTGTATTAGTTCTTCAGCACATGTGCAAGCAGTTCAAAAGAACAGGGTTTAGTGGAAAAGTGCACAGTTACTAAAAATAATGAATGAAGTATAATATAAAGGCTACAACAAGGTTTAATCTGGCCGCAGAAGAACACAACTGAGGTTGCCTAATATAAAGATACGTAATCCCCGAAACAGAGCGAAGCTACACTATATTGCCAAAAGTATTCACTCACCTGCCTTGACTCGCACATGAACTTAAGTGACATCCCATTCCTAATCCATAGGGTTCAACATGACGTCGGTCCACCCTTTGCAGCTATAACAACTTCAACTCTTCTGGGAAGGCTGTCCACAAGGTTCTAATTCATCCCAAAGGTGTTCTATCGAGTTGAGGTCAGGACTCTGTGCAGGCCAGTCAAGTTCATCCACACCAGACTCTGTCATCCATTTCTTTATGGACCTTGCTTTGTGCACTGGTGCACAGTCATGTTGGAAGAGGAAGGGGCCAGCTCCAAACTGTTCCCACAAAGTTGGGAGCATGGAATTGTCCAAAATGTCTTGGTATGCTGAAGCATTCAGAGTTCCTGAAAAACAACCCCACACCATAATCCCCCCTCCACCAAACTTTACACTTGGCACAATGCAGTCAGACAAGTACCGTTGTAACCTTGCAACCTCGAAACCCAGACTCATCCGTCAGGTTGCCAGATGGAGAAGCGCTTTTCGTAACTCTAGAGAACACGTCTCCACTGCTCTAGAGTCCAGTGGCGGTGTGCTTTACACCACTGCATCCGACGCTTTGCATTGCACTTGGTGATGATTGGCTTGGATGCAGCTGCTCGGCCATGGAAACCCATTCCATGAAGCTCTCTGCACACTGTTCTTGAGCTAATCTGAAGGCCACATGAAGTTTGGAGGTCTGTAGTGATTGACTTATTTGTTATAAGTTGGCGAGCTCTTTACACTATGTGCCTCAGGATCCGCTGACCCCGCTCGTCAATTTACGTGGCCTACCACTTTGTGGCTGAGTTGCTGTTGTTCCCAAATGCATCCATGTTCTTATAATACAGCTGACAGTTGACTGTGGAATATTAAGGAGCGAGGAAATTTCATGACTGGACTTGTTGCACAGGTGGCATCCTATCACAGTTCCACGCTGGAATTCACTGAGCTCCTGATAGTGACCCATTCTTTCACAATTGTTTGTAAAAACAGTCTTCATGCATAGGTGCTTGATTTTACACACCTGTGGCCATGGAAGTGATTGGAACACCTGATTCCGATTATTTTAATTGGGTGAATTGAGTGAATACTTTGGCAATATAGTGTATTTTATTGATAAAATTGGGGGGCAGAACTGAAGTTTCTGAATGTGTGTGTGTGTGCGTGTGTGTGTGTGTGTGTGATCTGAATGTTAAGGTGACCAGATTTCTGAAATGAAAACCGAGCACATTTCTTAGTTCAGTGGGGAAAATATCACTGAAATCTCATTTGTGATTATTAAACTATAATTATGTTTAATATTTTCTAACTGTATTTAACATTTTCACAAACTGAGTACAGTAATTACAACTTTCACAAATTTTATGTTTGCTTTTGATCTTTTCTATGCCTATTCAGGCTTATTATTTTACATGTTAGGCTCATTTTGACAAAGTATGTGCTTTCTACAAATCTAACTGTGCAAGTGTAATTTATTCATTTATTTTATTTTATATATACAGTCATGGTTAGAATTGTTGGTACCCTTGTTAAATATGATCAAAAAAGGCTGTGAAAATAAATCTGCGTTGTTAATCTTTAATCAAATAATATAATATATTAAATATCTAATAAAAATCACATTGTGAAATAAAGAATTGTCTCTAATATACAATGGCCACAATTAGCCTTAGAAGTTCTTGAGTAAAATATTTCTAAAGTATATTTCCATTCATATTTCCATTTTTTAGCACATCAGCATGACAAAGAACATGAAATTATCCAGGAGTGTAAATGTGAGGTAATACGGAGACCAAATTCCCTTAATCATTGATCACAATGAGAAAAACCAAAGAATATATAGTTCAGATGTGCAGCAAAAGATCGCTGAGCCTCACAAATTAATAATTGTCTATAAGAAAAGAGCTCAAGCACTGAAAATCAACAATAATGAAGTTCTAATCAACAAAAGATGTTACAAATCTGTCTGGAAGAGGACGTGTGTCTGTATCATCCTAATGCATGATGCAGAGGAGAGTTTGTACCAAAGATCTACGCCAGCAGAGGGAGCCCTCACCCATGCACTGACTGTTCCCGCTCCCTCTGCTGCTTCATGGGTTACTTCCTGTTTGGTGGCCATTTAAGGAGGGCTAAACCAAACAGGACTCTGCAAAGTATTGTTTTGCTGTGCAGACTCTACTAAGCATTTTCTCTGATTTCATTGCCTTGTTTTTGTTATTTTCCACGGTTTTGTTTCTTGTCATAGTTTTGCCTTGTTTTTGCCATTGTTTTGTTCTGTTTCATTGCCATAGTTTTTGCCTTGTTTATTTGTCACTTTTGGACTGCTCACTGGTATTTGGACTCTGCCTGTTTAACTGGCAGTCCAACTGAGAGTTGAGTAGCTGAGGTGAACCCAAGTGCAGTTTATTGTAGAAAGCGTGAATCCTGACAAACAATAATCCAACAACAACTTGACTCAACTTGACTTGACTTGAACAGACTTGACTTGAACAGACGTGGCATGGCATGAGAACAGGCATAAACAAGAACAGAAACTCACCAACAGCAGGATAATATTACATTAATACACGACAAGAGACAATGGCAACATGAGGGCTATATATACCAAACTGAGAAGGTCACATGACATGAACAAACCAATGAGCAGACAGACTAGAACAACCAATGAGAACATTAAACCAATGAGACACATTAAACAAGGGAACCAGTAGCAGGAGTACATGAGGGCAGGGGAAGCAAGATACAGACAGCATGAAATCAAACTACTAAATAAAAGACATGAAAACAAGAACAAGAACCAAAACCAACCAAAACAACCCCACGTTACAGTAGTTGTGATGACAGAAGTTTAAGGAATGTTTAATATTGTGTGTAAAACAAACCTGCAACATTATCATGTGTGTTGTTGTACAGTGAACACAAACAGTCATCTATTAGTTTGTTTTACCGGTAAAGTTAGTATGTTACTGCCTCAAAACCAATAATGGCGTCTCTTTTGATGATAATTGCGTTTTGCTCTCATCCAGGTTCTTCATGGTCAAAGTACAAAGTAGCGGCGCGACCAAATAATCAGTAATAGCTCACAGCGCCTCTGCTGCTGAAAATAATCACAATCACACGATTACCAGCTGCTGATACAAGCTTTTACAGTGCATTTGCAAGTTGTTTTGAAGATCCAGTTGGGGACAGGACAACAAAAACCTGGATGTCTGTTCGCCCTACTGAATGTGAGATATATGGAGATACACAGCCCTACTAGCAACTGCCCCATGTACCCTACAGTTACCCTAAGAAATTCTTGTTACCCTAAGAAATTCTTCCATTCATATTTCCATTTTTTAGCACAGCAGCATGACAAAGAACATGAAATTATTCAGGAGTGTAAATGTGAGGTAATACAAAGACCAAATTCCCTTAATCATGCACAGCACAGCAGCACCCTAGCAACCACCTTGTGTACCTTGACAACAACATAGCAACAGCCTAGCCACCACCCTAAGAACCTTAGCAAGTGCATAGCAACCACCCAAGTACCCTGGCGACTGCATAGCAACAGTCTAGTAACCACCTCCAGTAACTTAGCAACTGCATTGCAACCACCCTCAGTACCCTGGCGACTGCATAGCAACCACCTCCAGTACCTAGGCAACAACCTAGCAACCACCCTGAGTACCTAGGCAGCTGCATAGCAAGTTAGTTGACAGTCTGAATGTGTGTGTGTTTTCTAGTGTGGATCATGGAGGAGAATCCAGGATTACAGCAGGACTGAAGAAATGTAGGTCTACAAACACCCGCACCCCCACACACACACTCATGCACACACACACAGCTGTAGTGATTGTTGTTGTGTTATAAATGTGTCTGTTCTTGTGTTCAGATGCCTGTTTTCTCACACTGGATCCAAACACAGCAAACACTGAACTCATTCTGTCTGAAGAGAACAGGAAGATGACACATGTGGACAAGAAACAGTCATATCCTGATCATCCAGACAGATTTGATGAGTATGATCAGGTGTTGTGCAGAGAGAGTGTGTGTGGACGCTGTTACTGGGAGATTGAGTGGAGTGGAGATCTTGTGTCTGTATCAGTGTCATATAAGAGCATCAGCAGGAAGGGACGGGGTGTTGAGTGTGTGTTTGGATATAATGATCAATCCTGGAGTTTGATCTGCTATCACCCCAGATACTCATTCAGACACAATAACAAAGAGACTGATCTCCCTATGAAGCCCATCAGTCGTAGAGTAGGAGTGTCTGATATCTATAGAGTAGGAGTGTATGTGGATGTGAGTGCAGGAACTCTGTCCTTCTACAATGTCTCTGACACAATGAGCCTCATCCACACAGAACAGATCACATTCACTCAGACACTCTATCCTGGGTTTAGTGCCAGTTATGAATCATCAGTGAAACTGTGTTGATTAATGAGAATAGACTGATGAGAGATTGATACCCATAATGCTTTGAGCTGCTGATGAATCAGTAAGAGTGAGATGTTCTGGAGTCTCTTCATGACATTAATACTGCAGCTCAACTTCTGTCACTCAAATAACAGTCAGAATAAATGTGTCAGAAATCCACATATAGACAGTAAGATCAGTGTGTGTGAGTCTAGATTTGTGTTTTTATTGTCGTGTCTCATCAATCATTCATGTTATTAGTGTTAAAAATGTCAATGTCACAATCTTGAAGATCATGTCATTCATTTCTCTTGTTTTTGTGAAATAATAAAACAATAAATCAAGTTGAGATCAAATTTTAATTGATGTTTGTATCATGAATATAATCGAAGACTGAAATGAACTTCTGACATTATAAAATATGAGAATAATCACAGCATTTAATAAAATATATTATTGTAACTACAGTAAAGCTGTATTCAATTATGGGATCTCTTTAAATAAAAAAGCTATATTTTCAGAGTTAATGTGTTTTAATCACAGTATATTTATAGACAATCCTGTTTTTTATTTATTATTTTTATTATTTGTACATTGATTTAAATAAGTATTACCTTAAATATAATGCAAACTTAATTTCAGCTGACATATTTGTATCAACACTTTTTAGTAATTTAAATAATTTTTATTATAAATAAATAAATTAATAAACAATAATAGCAACCAAAATATGAATTTAAATTTATTAAAATGATAACAAATCAATCAAAATAAGATTATAAAACTGTTGTACTCTTAAATAAATAGTATGCATGCATAAAATAATGTATTTAATAATAACATTAATAATAATAATAATAATAATAATAATAACATTTAAAAATACTAATTTTACAACCAGTAAAAAAAAAACGTCTAGGTTACGTAGGTAACCCTCGTTCCCTGAAGGAGGGAACAGAGACGTTACATATGGGAGCTCGCCTGAGAGTCCAATCATCTCTGAGCCTTATTCAAAAGGCCAATGAACATTGGCGAGTGGTATTTGCATGCCGAGCCACTCCCCTGTACATACGGGTATATAAGACGGCAGCATGCAACCACTCATTCAGGTTTTCGCTGAGGAGCCGAGCCGCAGCCCGGCGTCAGTCACGTAGGGTCGTGGCAGGGGATGTAACGTCTCCGTTCCCTCCTTCAGGGAACGAGGGTTACCTACGTAACCTAGACGTTCCCCTTCAGTCGTTTACTACGACGTTACATATGCGAACAGACCCACGTGCTGACAGGTGGACGTGTCAGCAGACGGATATGAACGTAACCTTCCCAACGCCCCCACAGGGATGCCAGTTGTTACTGAAGCAGAAGTTTGGGGGGCGGAGCACATGAGACCTCTTCATGTGGAATGAAAGTAATTCAATATATCTATAGCTTCTAGAGATATATGAGGGAAACAACGGCCTTCTGGCTGACCTTGGAAGAATACTGAGACATGTTGCCACAACCTGCTGGGCGAAGGAGACCCAGCCGGAGCACAGCCAGGCACCACTCCGCAACTAGGCCTGACTTGCGGGGCATGGAGGACCCAAGGTTCACCGGGGGGAACAACTGTCGTCGAGATAGTTGAGAATGCGAATTCCCATCCACCAGAGGGGGAATAAGGCAGCTTCTGTGACTTTCGTAAAGACACGGGGTGAGAGGGACAGGCCAAAGGGAAGCACTTTGTACTGATATGCTCGACCCTCGAAAGCAAACCGCAGGAAGGGTTTGTGTCGAGGTAGAATCGAGACGTGAAAGTACGTGTCCTTCAGGTCGATGGCTGCAAACCAATCCTGGTGACGAATGCATGTTAGCATGCACTTCGTCGTGAGCATCTTGAACGGCAGCCTGAGAAGGGACCAATTCCGAGCTCGAAGATCCAGGATGGGTCTTAACCCACCGCTCTTTTTGGGCACGATGAAGTAGGGACTGTAAAACACTGACCTCATCTCGGCTGAAGGGACAGGCTCGATTGCATCCTTCGCCAGTAAGACTGCAACCTCTGCACGCAGGACAGCGGCCTGCAAGCAGGACAGTGCCCCAGTACCTGGGTGGACGCCTGGCGAACTGAACGAGCTGTAACTTTCGTCGCCCGAAGGGCAAAGTCGGCCGCAGAATGGAGTTCCTGCATAACCCCTTGGTCAGGACCACCCTCGTGCAGCTGTTTCAACGCCTGGGCTTGATATACTTGCAGGGTAGCCATGGCGTACAGGGCAGTGGCAGCCTGTCCAGCGGCGTAGTAAACTCTGCCCGCGAGAGCGGACGAAAGCTTACATGCCCTGGAGGGGAGATGAGGCCAATACCGCCAGGTGGCAGCACCCTGCGGGCATAAATGCACCGCGACCGCGTGCTCAACCTGAGGGACCGCCGCATTACCCCTAGCTGCCAAGCTGGGGCACGGGCGAGATGAATAGGGGGCCAGCCATGTCCTCACCAGCTCCTCGTACACCTCCGAGAAGAAAGGCACTGGGGGGGAGCACGGCGGTGCCGTGGGCACCCTCCCCAGAAACCAATCGTCCAGCCTCGAAGGATCGTCTGGAGGTGTTTTGGGCACCTCTAAACCGATCTCCTTGGCGGCTCGGAGGAGCATAGCTGAGAGAAATTAATACTTTTATTCACCAAGGATGTATTAAGTTAATAATTAAAAGTTTATTAAAAGTTAATAATAAATAATTTACATTGTTATAAAATATTTATATTTTGAATAAACACTGTACTTTTTAAACTTGTTATTCATAAAAGAATCCTGAAAAAAAAATTACAGGTTCCAAAAAATATTTGGCAGCACAACTGTTGATATTATCCAACATTGATCATTCTAATAATAAATCCGCATATTAGAATGATTTCTGAAGGATCATGTGACACTTAAGACTGGAGTAACAGCTGATAAAAATTCAGCTTTTCATCACAGGAATAAATTCTATTTTGAAGTATTGTCACGGGTGCGGAGCAAAGCGACAGACACAGTGGGTGTGACGTCAGGCCTCGGAGAGGCTTTTATTAAACAATAACAGAAAGTGTCCAAAAAGGGGGAAAAAGTGTCCAAAATAAAAGAGGGATCTGGTGTCCTCGACGTGAACGAATCCGTGAAGGAGGGGCAGTGTTCAGAAGGGAAGGGTCCAGGTAAGGGGAGGAGTCCGGCGGCCGCATTTGCTCCCCACCGGGGTCCGCGGCAACGTGGCGGGTAGCGGCTTCTTTTAGCGGCTTCATCCATTCCTTAGAGGCGGCACTTCCTCAGGCGGGTGAGAAGGCCCTGCATCCTGGCCCGCAGCCATTTCCATGCGGCTCGTACTCGGACCCACGGGTCCGGCAGCTCGTCCATCAAATTGGTGGCGCTCGTCCCTCGACGCACCCTTCCTGGACCCACGAGGACACCAGCGTGCATGCACGGGGACCGGTCTCTTGAGGAGAGGCGCGCTCGGCATTTTAACAGCGGCGGTGATGAGGCTTCATTCACATCAGGTGTCACACGCCGCCAGACCTGGATGTTTCAGCGCCTCTCCTTCTCCCACACACCCACTCCCGTCGGGAGCCTGGTGAAGGCGATTACCAACGGGGTGACGATGATAGTTAGGGGGGAGGCAGCCGACTCGTCACAGTATGTTAAAATAAAAAACATTATTTTATATTGTAAAAACATTTTGCAATATTACTGTTTTTTTTCTATATTTTTAATCAAATAAATGCAGCCTTGATGAGCATAAGAGACTACTTTAAAGACTATTACAAGTCTTACTGACCCCAAACCTTTGAACGGTAGTGTGTATATATATATATATATATATATACATGCATACATATTGTTACGGAAGCAGACGGACAACTGAGGTAAGTGAAATACAAAGGTGTTTATTAACAGCAGAGTGTAAGATGAATGATGACGTGCAGAACAGGTAAGTTTGACAGTTCGGATTTTCAAAGTTCTTAAGTGGATATCTACAAGATGATTGACGAATGTTTCCTTTCCAGGAACGACAGGAGATGCACTACAGAGCTGATGACGCACACACACAGTTTTGCTGACAGCTGACAGACTTACGGCACACACACCACTGAATGGATGCGGCTTGACTTGACAGACTGGAATGAAACAGAGACAAAGGTAAGTATAATCAGGTAAGTAAATATTTGTGATCTCGGAAAGAGTCTCACAATGAGTCTGCCTCGGATTAACGAGCCCGGACAATGAGTGGTGAGTGGTGTGTGCTTATATGCGTGCGTGGTTGATTGAATGCAGGTGACGGTGATCAGAACTCAGGGGATTGTGAACGCTGCGTGTGATTGGCTGCAGAACCTGACCAATCCATGACACACACAAACACACATACACACACACACATATATATATATATATTACAATATATGTTATGCTTGTAATAAACACAAATATCAATAATATAATATATCCATTTAGATTTTTTATTTATTTTACAAAAACATAATTGCAATATTTATTCAATACAAAGGCAATAAAATTATTCTTTTTCATTCAGTAAAGGCCAAAATATGAATTAATAAAATTATAAGATGATAATAAAATGTTGTAATTGCAATAATAATATTGTAGTATAAATATATTGTGTGAGTGAAAATGAGTAAAAAACTCTATAATCATTATCAATAATAATAATTATTATTATTATTATTATTATTATAGCATTAAAATAATATATATTGTATTTATTTGTTTAATTGTTGTAATTTAAATAATAATAAAATATAGAATATAGAAAATAAAATATAGTTAATATATTATATTATTAACATTTTGTTATTATTATTATTGAATATTATTGATAACATGTCTTATATTTGTTATAATTTAAATTATTATAATAGCCAAAATATTAGTTAATTTTATTATTAAAGGTGCAGTGTGTAATATTTAGGAGAATTTATTGGCAGAAATGCAATATAGCATACAAAACTATGTTTTCAGAGGTTTTGTAAAGACCTTACATAATAAGCCGTTATTTTTTTTTTTTACCTTAGAACGAGCAATTTATCAGCAATTATCGAGCAATTTATCTACATACACTGCGGGTCCCCTTACATGGAAGTCGCCATTTAGTGCCGCCATGTTTCTATAGTAGCCCTAATCGGACATACTTCTACAGAGCGTGTTTCGTCAGTACGTTGTTCAAGAACCGACAGAGCATCAGTCTTCGTCGGTAAAAAAAAGAAAACTTGATGCAGCCAGACGAAGTCGGGACAGACGACGGCAGAAATCCCGGATAAACATCGGTGTGGCTTTTCCCAGATGGAAGGCGCTTATGCGGTTGGGCTGACAAACGATGTTGAGCCGGCATTGTGATCCCATCCCACCCCCTCCTGCCTTTCCCCTCTTGCGAGCCACCGCATCCCAATGCCGTGGTCAGAAAGAAGGTTGTGTTTTAAGGGCAATAAACATTAGATGGAAAAATATATATATTTCATTACTTTCTCTCGCAGTTATATTGTTAAGTAATTATACTGTATATAAATTGCGGGCATCAGGGGGCCGCTAGTAATGTGCATGCCATTGAAACTGCTTTTGTATGCACGATCGCATTTCACTTTCATTTTTCATCATGATGTTTCACTGTAGACTTCGTCCAATGCCAATTTGGTAGACGTCGCCCAACCCTACTAACTGTCATACAAAAAATCTAACTAAAGTCAGCGAATAAACCTGAGACAATGATCAATGAGTAACAATAATATGCGCAATAACATATTCGTTTACTGAATAATTAAGTAAATATAATTGTTTAACTTACCTTTGTACAGAAACCTCATCGCTTGATTGGCTACTGTCAGGTGTAACAGACTACGACATTTTTGTCCTGTGTCAGCTTCCGTAGCTTCTGTTTGCGTTTCGAAAGGGCAGGGTGAGCGGGTGACTTAGCCGTTGGTTGAAATTCGAATCCTCACCGCTAGATGCCGCTAAAAATTACACACTGCACCTTTAAATACTATTGCAGTTATCATATTGCTCTGTAAAATAAAATGTTTGTGTATAATAATAATAATAATAATAATAATAATAATAATGATAATAATTGTTTCTTCTGTTGTTTCATAATAAACATACAGAAATGTTATGATTGCAGTAATCCTGTCACATTATAAAATAAAAATTGAGAATTTAATAACCAAAATAATATTAATTATTTTTATTATTTAAATTAAAAAATACTATTACAATAATCCTGCTGCACTGTAAAATAAATTATTATTATGTACTGACCTTTTATTTACAGTACAATATGATTATTGCAGTAGTATTTTTTTTTAGTTTAAATGTTATAATTTAAAAGTAAAGTAAAATTACATTTTGTTAATGGTGTTATTATTATTATTATTATTATTAACGAAATATTATTTTCTTTATTTTAAAAATACCAATAAACAAATAAATTGTAACAAATAAAACAGTATTTTAATATTAATATTATTATTATTATTATTTTATTAAAAACTATTGCATTAATCATGTTGCACTGTAAAATAAATGACACTATATAATAATAATAATAATAATAATAATAACCTAAATAATTTATTTTATTGTTTTATAATAAGGACGTTTTAATGATTGCAGTAATCAAATCATACTAAAAAATAAAAAGTATTTTATAAAAACAAAATATTAATTATATACATTTTACTAAATTCTAACAGTTATCATTTACAATAATCCTGTTGCACTGTAAAATAAAGTCAGTATTATTATTATTATTATTATGTACTGACCTATTTATTTACAGTACAATATGATTATTGTAATAGTATTTTTTATTGAGTTTAAATATAATTGTACTTTTTTTTAATTATATTTTGTTATTGGTGTTAATATTATTATTATTATTATTATTATTATTAATGTCAAAATGTCAAAATTTAAATGTCAATAAATCCATTAAAATGGTACAACTGCTGTAAAATAAGTCATTTTAACTCTTTATTTTAACTCTATTATTATTATTATTATTATTATTATTATTATTAATCCAAAATCATATTTGGGGTATTGTTAATAAAATAAAATAATATAAAGAATAAATATATACTAACTTTTTAAAATGAGTTAATATTGCAATAATAACAGTTAATTTAAATAATACA
This sequence comes from Labeo rohita, assembly GCF_022985175.1. Lineage (NCBI taxonomy): Eukaryota > Metazoa > Chordata > Actinopteri > Cypriniformes > Cyprinidae > Labeo > Labeo rohita. The sequence continues at coordinate 4,970,197 of NC_066872.1, forward strand.
TTTATAATATATTATTGATATTTTTGTTAGTATGTCTATTGCAGTCATAACATTTCTATATTTCTTATCATATTTGTTATAATTTAAATGATAATATAAACTAAAAATATGAATTATATTTTATTAAATACTATTACAGTAATCATATTGCACTGTAAAATAAAATGACAGTGTATAATAATAATAATAATAATAATAATAAACCAATAATCTTTTATTGTTTTATTATAATAAAGAAATGTTATTATTGTTACGAGTCATGCTGGATGGACGAGACATGAACACGATATTCAGAATACACAAAGTCTTTAATATAAATCCAAGGAGTAATCAGGTCAGGAACAAACAGGAACATGAGATACATCCACACACAAAGGTTAACATCCAACATCAAAGACCGACAGGGTACTGAACACAGAGACAGACTTATAAAGGGTAACTAATAATTGCAGACAGGTGAAAGGGATGACGCTAACGAGGGTTCAACCAATGCAAACAGATTGACAGGGGGAGACAATGGGAAAAACCAAGTACACAAATAGACATAACTGTGACAATTATTGCAGCAATCCAAATATAGATATATAAATATGAAGTTTATTATAAATATTATTATATTTCCAATCTTTTATTGGCATTTTGTCAGAAAAAGTATGTTTTAATCACAGTATATTTACAAAAATCTTTATATATATATATATTATTTTTATTATTTGTATATTGAATTGATTTAAATAAGTATTAGCTTAAATATAATGAAAACATTGTTTCAGCTGACATATTTGTATCAACACTTTTCAGTAATTTAATTTATTTTAATTATAAATAAATAAATAATAATAACAACCAAAATATGAATTTAATTTTATTAAAATTATAACAAAACAAAAAAAAAGATGATTATGATTTTAATACTATTGTACTCTTAAATAAACAGTATGTATACATAAAATAAAATAATGTATTTATTAATTTTATACCAAGTTAAAAACAAAACTGAATAAAAACCTGAATATTACAATAATCCTGTTGCACACACAAAAAAGTTAGAATTTTATATAAAAATAAAATTATTATTTTGGGTATGTTATTACAGTGTAATAACCAAAGAATATTGTAAGATATATATATATATATATATATATATATATATATAACTCCAAATCAGAAAAAGTTGGGACAGTATGGAAAACACAAATAAAAAAAAAAAAAAGTAGTGATTTCTAAATTTACTTTGACTTGTATTTCATTGCAGACAATACAACAGCACATTATTTAATGTGTTCCTCATGATTTTTACTTTTTTTTTCTCAAAATAAACATGTATGCCCATTTTGGTTCTTGCAACACATTTCAAAAAAAGTTGGAACAGTAAAGCATTTACCACTTTGTAATGTTGCCATTCCTTTTCACAACACTTAAAAGATGTTTAGGGACTGTAGACACCAAGTGATGAAGTGTTTCAGGTGTAATTTTGTCCCATTCTTCCTGCAAACAAGTCTTAAGGTGGGCAACAGTACGGGGTCTTTGTT